>NC_051234.1:12297129-12497129 GCF_015220715.1 Pygocentrus nattereri | reverse complement strand
CTATAAGGACCCGGAGTTCTTTGAGGAGTGTAAACAGGAGTATATGAGGGAGAAGCTGGAATATGAGAGGACTGGAATTCCCACCAAAAAAAGGAAGGAGAAATTGCCCACCAGCATGTAAAGAGCCGGAGATTCCTGATTAATGCCAAGCGCAGACACACGCCTGGCCGCTCAGAGCCGGAGCTGCATTATAATACAGACTCCGTCTCTGCGTCGCCGCCACTTTGATATTCATGATGGCCTCATATAAATCTTCACTAGCACCTAAAGCCTGATCAAAATTCATAGAGGATTTTTCTTTTTTTGTTTTTGAATCACAGCAGAGGATGATGGAGTGTTTCTCTCCTCAAGGGAATTATACGCAATCTTTTTCCTTTTTTTAAGAATGTATAGTTTTACTCTGCTCTGTGTTTTTGCAGTGTGAGCGTATCAGAGTTATGAATCTGTTATGAATGAGTTTCTTTCTCAGGCAGTACTCGCTTCACTTATTCACTCACAACCAACGTGGATACTATTTCAGATTATTTATAATCATATACAGCACTGTGCAAAAGTCAGTCATTGTCATTGTCATTTACTTAATTTCCAGTCAAAACTGCTGTTATTCATTTTCACCAAAAAAAACCCCACAAATTATCCAGAATCCTCAGTAGCTAACTCTACTCTCTCAGTGAGTCTCTCTTTCCCATCATTCCAGCTTCCATTCTTTTCAGGAGACTCACTTTCAGTTCCTCAAAGAATCTGCAGACTCACCTCCAAAGCTCAGTCGTAGAAGCTGGTTGATGATTTTCTGAAGTAATCAAGCGCATTCAGTGATACTGATTTCTGGACTCTGGGGTTTTCACTCCATTGTTCAGCTTCTTTGTTTGATGTGTCCATCTGCTTTTCTCAGTGAGGTTGTTCTTGACAGCTACACATCTTCAGACCCACAGCGCTGTCGTCTTCTCACAGTGGAAGGATGGACAAAAACACCTGTAGATATTTTCAGATCTGAAGCAGCATGATTTTCTCCGCTCTCTCAAACATGAAAGCTTCAAGTGCTGATTATCTGATGGGGGCAGTTTTGGGGTCAACCAGCTCTTCTGGGTGGTTGTTAGGAACCACATTTTCTCTGGAGCTTTTAATTAGTTTTTGAGCTTCATATATTGTTATATTTAGTTGTTGAGGCTTCTGTACAGTTTTCTAGTAAATACATGTTTTCTGCCTTTTTCCTGACACTGAAAACTGAGCTTTTGCACAGTGCTGTTAAGTCATGATAACATCTTTTCAAAGACCTGTTTTATCATATGAACATTCTTATTTAACTCCAGGTAATTTTACATCATCTGATCTTCTGCAGGTGTAATTAGATGATGTTTGTGGTGTTATAATTATATGATTGATAGTTCGTCTGTGAAATAAAGTGACATGAAGGCTGCATTTACGCAGTTCAGTTTGATTCAAGTGACTGATCTTTGGCCTGATATTGAAACAGCTGCGCAGGCTGGTCCAACTGGGTGAAGAAAGGAAAAGCAGATCTCAGAGCTTCACAGCCTCCTGTCTGAACACTCCTCCTCTTGCATCTTTCAATAATTATTGAAAAGTAATACTGAAAATGTATAATTATTATTATACATTTCTACCAAAACAGACACGACACACTGAAGGCCGAACATTTCCACACAATCAATGTCTGATTCATCAATAAATACAAATGTTTACATTAATTTATTTAATTTAATATTTACAAACAGTCTGCAGAGTGGTCATCCTATAAAATAATCTACACTAACTGTACATTGCATTTTGGTTCCCATAGCAGGTGCAGCTGGACCGTCACACGAACTCCACTGCCCGTAAAATCGAAAGAACGGAAAACAAACTGAGACCTTCATGAATGACCCTTCAGTAGGACAGTCGGGTGAAGTTAGAGCAGTTCCAGCAGGAGGCGGCGTTCCGTTGGAGGGGGAGTGATGGTGACAGTTTTCAGTTCCTGTCCAACACCAAACAGAACAAATCTCACATTTACAATTCAGACAGTGCTCTGATGTGTGAGAGCGTCTCTATGTCGGTTCCGTAGGGGGAGCGCGGCGGCTAAACTCATTTAAGGCGGTTTGTACAGGTTTACACACATGGAAGAGCGTTCTTATAAAAAGGTCCTGCTGAGGGAGAAACAATACAACAAAATGGCCCGTTTTAAAGGTGTCGCTTACAGGACCAACAAGCCTCTACTGGTCACTCCAGGCTGGAGGTATCCAGTTATGGTCCTGGAGGGCCTTCAGTCCAGCACAATTTGGAGATTAAGACGCCTGCAATGATTAGGCAACAAAGTTGATTATAGATAACATTAATTTTTTTAAATAACATGGTGTAACATTCATATGGTCAATCTGACAGACTGTAATACACTACAGGAAGTGTAGGGGGTGATATGGCTTCTATTGTTTCATTTAAAAAGCCTCTATAATGTTCATATGACCCACACAGTCATTCTGACACTGTAATACACTACAGGAAGTGTAAGGGGTGAAGTGACTTCTATATTTTCATTTAAACAGCTCTATAATGTTCATATGATCCACACAGTCATTCTGACACTGTAATACACTACAGGAAGTGTAGGGGGTGATATGGCTTCTATTGTTTCATTTAAAAAGCCTCTATAATGTTCATATGACCCATACAGTCATTCTGACACTGTAATACACTACAGGAAGTGTAAGGGGTGAATTGACTTCTATATTTTCATTTAAACAGCTCTATAATGTTCATATGATCCACACAGTTATTCTGACAGACTGTAATACACTACAGGAGGTGTAGGGGGCGATATGACTTGTATAGTTTCATTGAAAAAGCACTCAGAGAGAGAAACTGAAGTTATCTTACACAAATTCACTAATGGAAAGTTTAGTAGTGTGTCAGAGTCAGAAAATCAGCAAACTACGTTGGACTGAAGTTCTCTAGAACTCAAACTGAACATCCCTGTTTAGAGGTAACGTTATTCCCACTAACCTGACCATGGTGGTCAGGCATGGACCAGCAGCAGAAACACTTCAGCACAAACACCATCACACATTAATTTATCACATTAAATAATCACTTGGGTTCCTATCAAACCATTAAAAGAGCTCTGAACCTTCAGTTTAAAGGAAAGGGTTGCTAAAAATCTAGTGTATGCAATGTTTCACTGAACTCCAGTGTAGCTGATCATGTTTGGTGTTCAAATTTGGCTTCTTTAGTTTAGTGCTGGAGCTGTGAGTCTAGCTAAAACACTAGAAGTCAATAGTCATTCAAATCATTCTGCAAATACAGAACTTGTTTCATTACGGTGACGAAGGCTTGTAAATGTGGTTTAGGAATATCAACATGAAGCAAACTGAACTGTAGCTGAACGCTGTAAGTAGATGCTTTAGACAGCAGGTGTTGTGCTGAATTCTGACTCCACTGCAGAATCAGACTCCCCACATGCCCACACATCACACTGGAATATGGACACTACAGATGAGGCCCTTTAATGAAGACCTGGATGCAGTTTGAGCAGTTTTGAGGATTTATTTACAGGAAAGATTTGTTTAACTATTGACTTCTATTGTTTCACAACATAGCTCCACTAAACTAAACTTAGGAAGTTAAATTAACGAAGCAACATTTGGAAACCAAACATGTCCCATCTGATCAACTACACCTGAACTAAGTGGAGAGTTGAAAATCTGTTTTTTCACCAAACTGTTCCTTTGATAAGGGACAGCTTTAAGAAAATGCATCAGGATTCTTGTATATTTTCATAAATCCAGAAATGGTGTTTAAAATCAGCCTGAAGGAGCTGAGTGTTTGGGAAAGAATGAAGAAACACAGAGAGGCACCGACGATATGATCATCTAACTACAGCCGTAATCACTCGGCGTCTTTCACAGTAATGAGGATAAAACAGAACACGTGAACAGGAGCCCCTACAGCGTCAGTGGCACTCAGACCACAACTACATGGTTCAGACAGATTCTATATGGAGTGCATTTAAAACACACACACACACACACACACACACACCCCTCTCTGAAAGGCTATTTACACCCCAGGTGAGAGTGACACACCTGCCCTCAGCAGCAGACACAGTGCAGGTGTTCTGAGGTACCTCAGCCTGGACTTCAGACAGCAGCGTCACCACATTCTGCACTTTCCCACCAAACTGCATCCACCCTCACCCCAGGTCTTTATTCATAGCAACTGTTGTGAAGTTAGAGAAGCTTCACAGAACACAGATAAAAATGCCATTAAACTGTAAAACAGACTCAGTTTATATCACAATACCTACATTTACCAGTCTGTTCTATAGTTTCTCATTAGGCTGAATGAATAACTCTAAATGTAGGTATTGTGGTATAAACTGTGTCTGTTCTACAGTTTAATGGGATTTTTATCTGTGTTCTGTGAAGCTTCTCTAACTTCACAACAGTTGCTATGAAGTAGAACCTTTGGGGCAGAGCCTGGAGAGGATAGTTGGTCTTCTTTTGGTTGGACTGTGCAGGGAAACAATTGTTAAAGCAATCTTGCAGCCCGACAGAGAGGCTGGTGCTCTTTAAGGCAGGTAAGGTGTCTTTGCGGTCGGACGTGAGGGTCATCGGTCATTACGGCTTTGCCCATTCAGAGCTGGAGCCGCTGGACTTTGGCCCCTCCCAGAAAAGGGCATCGCAGGGCCGGGGGTGGCTGGGAATGGACCAGGACCCGTCATCCAGAGAGGGGGTGCCGTGGTTCTGCAGGGTGGGGGGGCCGCCGGGGCTGCCCAATGGGGCCGGACGTTGCAGCGGCCACTGAGTCTTCCATAAACTCTCCTGCAGATTCTCAGCCATTGGAGAGGCTCCAGGGCACCCCCCGCTGGAAGGGAGTGGTGGTGCGCTAGGGGGGCGAGGGACAGTCACTCTGACCGGAGAAGAGTTGGTCTCTACATCGTCCAGACACTGCACAGGGAGAGCAGAGGCAGCTGCAAACACACAATCAAATCCAGAAATCTTATGTCAAGATTTACATATCAAAAATTATTTTAACAAACAAAACAGCATCAGCACTCAATTCATGCATCCAGATCAGTTTAGCCACACCCGTTCAGCCTACAGCAATTTAGCACCGCCCACTCAGCCTATAGCAGTTTAGTACCACCCATTCAGCCTACGGTAATTTAGCACCACCCACTCAGCCTACAGCAGTTTAGTACCACCCATTCAGCCTACAGTAATTTAGCACCACCCATTCAGCCTACAGCAGTTTAGCTCCACTCATTCAGCCTACAACAGTTTAGTTCAACCCAGTCTGCCTACAGAAGTTTAGCCCCACCTATTCAGGCTACAGCATTTTAGCCCCACCCATTCAGCCTATAGTAGTTTAGCTCCATCCATTCAGCCTACAGCAGTTTAACCCAACCCACTCACCCTACAGCAGTTTAGCTCCACCCATTCAGCCTACAACCGTTTAGCCCCACCCATTCAGCCTACAGCGTTTTTTAGCCCCACCCATTTAGCCTTTTCTTAGTGTACAGTAAAAATGGTCAGTACTTAAATAACCCTGACCAGCTGAATGTTTCATTAGAGCATCATTAGTCCAGTTTAACTGGATTTAGTGCAGTGAGTGTATAACTATTATGTACCTACAGACTATCAGTATTTTAAAACAAAGTAAAGACAAAGTAAACATTAAAAGCTGCTGAACTGTGATGTCAAATCTGTAGCCTGTCTGTCTCAGCGAGGCTGTATTCATGTGCGTGTGCACATTAATTATAGAGGTAAGATGTATGTAAATGTAAAAAATGATCTCTCACAATGATTATGATTCTTAAGGAAATTATTCAGTTAATCATTAAATATTAAGTTTGACTATTCTCATATGAAGCAAGAATCAAGTTAAATGTAACTGGAGGAGCTATTTAGATAGCAGTGGAGTATAAACAATAACTGGATTAGTGAAAAACAACATTATAATTTTATTCAGGCCAAAAAATGAGCGTACACTTCATTGAAGTTATTGAATATTTACATATCATAAAAACTAATTCTAAAATTGACGTGACAATCATCTTCAGAGGCTATACTGCTGCAGCTCTCCTCCCTCACTAGTGTAATATCTCTCAGTAGAGACAGAAAACATATGAAGGAAAATCAAAAGAACTCCAAAAGTCTCTGAAACGAACACGCAGCTGCTCTTTATTCCAATTCACACCTGCCATTTCTGCTCCGAGCACACAGGCTGGCCGCTGCGCTCATAAACACGCCACAGGCGGGTGATTACTCTCACTCCACTGGATCTGATTGGAGAGAAGGAATATAAACCCACTGACGTGCTCCTCATCCGCTAACTTCATACCATCTGATGTATATGCAGCACGTCTGAGTTTGAATCTAGATACAGAAGCAGCAACGATCAAATCCAGCCGTCGCTCTTATAGCATTATAAACACGCTCGGCTGGACAGACGCGGCACTTGTTTCATCTACACATTCATGAGCTGCACAGAACAGAGGGGAGAGAGAGAGAGAGAGAGAGAGAGAGAGAGAGAGAGAGAGAGAGAGAGAGAGAGAGAGAGAGAGAGAGAGAGAGAGAGAGAGAGAGAGAGAGAGAGAGAGAGAGAGAGAGAGAGAGAGAGAGAGAGAGAGAGAGAGAGAGAGAGAGAGAGAGAGAGAGAGAGCGCTGATGAAAAAGGAAGCACACAGTTTACCTGCAGGATCACGGCTCTTATAACACACCACGTGAGTATTTATACCTCCCCACAAAACGCATGACACTGAGTTACTACATGAAATGGTTATGAATTCACTGCCTGATGACTGAGACACTGTTTAATGACAGTTTTGAGAACTTAAACTCCATTCATGGTGGAGGGATACATGCAGGGCGCTGTGAGGCAAAATAGTCCCCAAAGAAAACTTATTATTTCAGATTTTCCACTATTTTCCATCATCAACATTCCATATAAACCCAGAAGACTTGTCTAGGTTCACTGGTAGTTTTGTAAAGTAAATAAAATGTCTATATCTGTGTTGTAGTCATGGCAACCCTTGGTTCCTATCACCACCACTGTAAAGACATCTGAACCATTTCACAACAAACTGCTCTGAATCACTCTGATTACATCTCACACTCTGCGGAAATTCTGAAAAATGGGTGGAATTCCCCTAAAATGCTGCACTGAGAGCTAGTGCTGTAGTATTTGAGACAGAGTTTAACTAAGTTAGCCTACAGCATAAGGATAGAGGCTACTAAAAACCCCAACATTTTTAATATATGCTACAATACCACGATAATCATGATGATCACACACCAAATGCTGCAGTTTTGAGGATCTGTTAGAGTTTAAAGCTCTGCTGCTTTTAAAGCTCTAAATGACCTTAAAGCTCCTGAATGTCTATCTATGATCTCAGATCTGCAGACAACGACCTCCAAATACCTTCAGATAAACACAGAAAACGTGGAGACTCTTTCAGTTATTCTGCTTCTAAACTTACTTTTACTTTTTAAAACATATCTATAAATTAGCCTTTAATTACAGATCAACTCCTATTTTGTTTCTCCATTTCTCTATAAAATCAATTATAGTTACAAATCAACTACAATATATTCAATAAAGGGTGCATTCATTTAATTTCCAAAAAAATTCAGAACCAGTATTACTGTTATTGTCTATGCTCCAGTACTGTATATAGTCATTTGTAAAAGTCTGAGCACCCTGGTTAAATTCCATGTTGTTGATTTTCTGAATGTGAATAAGTAAACAGTATTTATAAGTAAAAAGTATTTATTGCAAAAAAAAGAAAAAAATACATATAGAATAATAAAAATGTGAAAGAGATTATTCTCTTCCAGAATGTTAAACTCAGTAAATAAACAGAACCTGTGCACTAAAGTGCTGTGTTCAAGTCTCTGCGGAGACACGTTCACTCAGGAAAAACAACTAATCATAAGACTGAACAGCTTCTCCAGTTAGAGTGCATTTTAACATTTACTCTGAAATAAGTATATAACAATCAAAATAACAATCAAACTGTGCTGTGACGACATCAGAGACTTCATGGTGGATCATTTCCTCAAGAACCAGAACTGAATCAGAAGAACTCTCAGATTAAAATGTTCCTTTTCCCCATCTAAAACCAATATCTCTCTGCACTGCAGACAGATCAGCGTTACTGTGCACATTTAGTCTGTTGGTCAGAACTTTATTCATATTAATAAAAGCTTATCCATCAAATTAGACATTCTACATTCTTCAAAAATATATTCTTCAGGGGTTCTTTAGTAAGGAAAATGGCTCTATACAGAACCAAAAATACTCCAAACACCCTTTGTATGATTAAAGAGTTCTCTGCAGGGTGAAAAGTTTTTTAGATTAATGGAGAATGTGCTGTAAAAGGTTCTATATAGAACCTTTTTGTTAAGCATTCTACATAGCACCAAAAAGTGTTTTTTCCTTTGTATACAAGCCAGTCATTGCAACAATAAAACCCTTTCCAGAAAAAAAAAAAGTTTTTCAGAAAAAGAACCACATATACCACAGCACCACTGTCTTTGGTGACCCCTTGAAAAACAACCATTTTTAAGAGAGTACACTCAGAGCAAAAAGTTCTATATAGTACCAAAAAAGGGTTCTTTGGCTTGTAACAATAGTGGAACCCTTTTTGGGTGCTGTAATCAATGTGCTCTATCAACCTGAAGAGCCCTTTGATGAGGCAAAGAACCCTTTTAACCATGCAAAGACAATGAGTGCAGTGTGTGCTGTGTGTACCGTGAGTACAGTGAGACAGTGTGTTCAGTGCATGCAGTGAGTGCTGTACTGACCTCTCCGGAGCACCGGGGGCAGCGGCCTGTCTCTGAGCTTCTTCATCAGATCAGACTGAGTTTTCACTAACGTACGCATACGGGACATTTCACTGCACATGTCTTCATATGACCTCATCACAGCCACCGCCCTGCAGGAAAAACAGGAAACACTGCAGCTCACAAACATAAAAATCATCAACACTGTCTGCACATAGAAAACATTTACAATACTGAGAAAACAGCCTTGCCTTGGACTGGTGCTGAAAAAATAAGCCTGCTACTTAACCTCATACATTCTCTTTCTATGCCATTTAGTCTGTAATTTTATGTAGAACTTGAGTTCCCTGTGTTGGAGAGTTCATGCCCACACATCAGCACACTGTGCTTCAGATTTAAAGGGGAATTCTACAGATTTTCCAAAATTCCATGTTAAGATGGTTAAGATGTAAACAGAGTGGTTTGGTTTGAAACACTCTTGAGAATTGTTCACAGCGGTGGTCATCCACCGCTCTGAACCAGAGGTCCACCTCAAAAAGCTCCTTCACAGAAAGTTACTACATGAAATGGTTATGAATTCCCTGCCTGGTTGCTGGGACGTTATCTTCATAATAATACAATAATGATAGCTTCATTTATAGTGGTGGCAGCTCAAAGTGCTTTAGAGAAGCTTTTGATCCTAAAACGCGTTAAATCCAGGGAACATAAATGGTGTTTGTGTTGTGAGGTGAAGAAAACTATTTTTTGGATTTTCCACCTTTATCCTTCCACTCCGAATGTCCTTGTTTATACCTCAGCCACTGAATTATCAGGATCTTGTTTTACAAAATATAAAAGGAACACACTAAACAAATGACTTATTAATGATCCATTATTATACAAACACACACAGCAATAACAAACAGATGTGAAAAACTATGGTCTCAACTGATTCCAGTCAAGACATGAGAGAAGCTATAACAGTCAACAGCACCATCTAGTGACTAGACTGAAAACACACAGACACAAAACAGCACACACACTCCAACACTCGCTCTCCAGTCACACCCAGTACCTGGAGTCCAGCGACACCTCCTGGCCTTCACCATTTTTAACAACTGAACTGTCTGAAACATCCTGCAAAATAAATAAATATATATAAATAAAACTGATCAATAACTGATTATTAATTACCTTTAAGTTGTGAGCTAATGGTGCTAAAACAGTCACATACACTCATTTCTGAATGGACCCGTATCACAGGAAACCCAAAGGTTCCTCCTTTTTCTAAAGAAATGAGTTTGGTTAAAAGAAAGTTGTCTCATAGTGAACAGGGTGTAATCAGTGACGGTGTTTGACTGACGGCACCATGCAGCGGTGTATCACCCCTCTAATTCTTCAGTGATATAAGATAAGATAAGAGATAAGCTAATCCTTTTAGTCCCACAGTGGGGAAATTCACAGTATTACAGCAGCAGCAGAGTAATAGAAGTAAGGCACTCAGTAATAGAAACGAGAAACAGTATAAACATTATAAATAAAAATAAATAAAATTAAAATAATAATAAATAAAATGAAAATAAAATGTAAAAAATAAAAGTTAAATCTCTAGTTAAATATGAAGCTGAAGTCAGGTATTCACCAGATTCTTCTACTCAAATTTTCCCATTCCACCTTAAATAGAGCAGCAGTTCTGGAGCTTCAGGCATCTGAACTGCTGGACTATTTAAGTTGGAGCGGGAAAGTTAGCTCGCTAGCTACTGAGACATTAGCATGCTATTAGTGATTGTTTTATGCTTATTATAAAGAAAATGACAAAAAAAATACACTGAAGCAACATTAGACTAAGATAATATGACAGTTAGTGTCATTTTTTAACAGAGAAAATTCTCACATCTGTGGGTTTCTTTGGTCTCTTACACTCCGTTTCGAGTGTCTCTGAAAAACCTCCATTTGTAGGGTCATGTAGACCCAATACTTCACTCTACCCCTCTCAACAAGAATCAGGACACCCTACACCTAAAGGAGATCACTCAGAACAGAGGGCTAAGGGCTCAGTGGTTGGCACGAGGGGTGAAACGGAACTGGGCCTCAAAGCACGAGTGTTCAACACTACAAGAAATCGATATCTGTTTTATTCCACCTCTGCAGGAGTTAGGAAACATTAGCGTGTTCTGCTACTGGAGGTGGCAGAAAAAAAAGGATTGAATTTTGTTTGCTGATCTGCTTTGATTCATAAATGTAAAAGCAGCATGTGACATAAAGAGTGGTTTAAAAATGGTCATATAAAAATGAATGATGACTCTTTTAGGTACAATCTTTGCAAAAATAGTGGAACCCTTTTTGGTGCTCTATAGAACCCTTTTTTAAAAGGTTCTACATTGAACCTTTTACAACACATTCTCCATCAATCTAAAGAACCATTTCACCATGTAAAGAACCCGTAAGTCATGCAAAGCGTTCTTTGAATGTTCATGGTTCTATATATAGAACTATTCTCTTTACTCAAGAACCCTTGAAGAACCCTTCTTGTATAATAAGCATGAGCCGTGATGTGTTAACCAGGGCTGAAAGAGTAGCCAATCAGACGCTGATGTTCTGCGCCGGTTCCTACAGTAGCTGTGGTCACTGATGAAGAGTGCGGACTCTCACCGGTGTGGCGGAGCAGAGTTTCTGCAGGCGGCTGTTCTCCAGTTTCAGTTGGTCCAGCTCCTCCTGCAGTGTGTGGAGCTGCACTCCAGTCTCACTGCAGCTACTGCGATCCACCTGCCAGTAATCCTGCGTTTCACTCAGGCTCTTCATCACTGAGAGGAACACAGCACACATGAAGACACTTATCAGCCTGTGTTACTCTAAAACCTGCACACACAGTGTATCGATAGCAGAACAGTGGCATCGTTCCATCTCCAGTCAGTGCTGCAGTGTTTAGTGTTTATCTAAATACTGCTCTGCCCTGTTTATTTTCTTCAAAATATGAAAGTGCAGAAACATTTCCTTTGGCTACTTTTTAACAACTGAGCTGGACTGGCCTGAGCAGGACTGAACAGGACTGAACTGAACTCTGTGTGCCGTGTACCTTGGCTGGTCTCCATCTCTGATCGGAGCTGCAGGATCTCCAGCTCTTTAGCCTGCAGCTGCTCCGTCAGCATCCGCTCAGACTCAGCTCGCTCCTTCTTCTGCAACACAGCACACAAACACCGCTTACTGACCAACAGCACCGGTCTGGTCCGGTCCACACGAGGATGAAAACGAAACTGAGAGCACTGTTTGTGTGTTATGGTGATAGTGGGTTCTGCAGGACTGACATCACAGGAGGCTGCAATGTTCAAATAAGCCAGTTACCAATCAAAGTGTGCTGTGATCATTCTGACCAGTCACAGCTCCAGATGAGTCTCTGTGGGTGTTTTGGTGAATCTTACACATGTAATCCAACAAAAGGAAATGACTTTGGTTAAGGTAACACAGATAAGCTTTATCCAGTGTGCTCTTAAAGGGTTCATATCATGGAAAATGTTCTTTTTTAAATTAAAACAGATGTAAAAAGCTCAAATCCTGACAATCCATATATGCAAAATAAGCTGAAAAACTGCCCATTTTCAATCAATCACTAACCTTAACATTACTCAGAAACACACTGAGAGTGACCCAGTGTTGCCAAGCATTCATGCATGACTATACTGAAAAGAAAAGGGCTTGAAAAATAAAAATGGAATTTAATCAACAAAATAGAATAATTAATAAAACAAAAATAAATACACGTAAAATACAGATGAAGAAATATATCATTAAAAAACAAGTAAATAAAATGATAGCTAAAAATAAAAAATAGCTAATTATTTTTAAAAAATCTTTCTGAATGAGATCACAATACAGGACAGGCAATGAGAACAGATGTGTGTGTATATATTATATATATATATATATATATATATATATATATATAATACCGCAAGCCCTCCTGCCACAGCATTTGTCATCATCGTAACTGTAATACGGTATTTTGTGTTGCTGTAGATGTGAGTGTGACGGCACCAAGTACCAGTTTATTCAGCTCTGCCTGCAGGTCCTTCTTCTCCATATAGATTCCTCGATAAGCACTGAAGGCTTTGTTCATGTATTGTGGCCCCTCAGAGGGTGGAGCTTCAGGTCTAAACAGCTAAACACAAACAAACAAATAAACAAACAATGCAGTTAGAACACGCTACTGATTACACAACATTCACCAGCTCTAATCATCAAATCTGAGCATAAACATTTAAGCCAACTCATCTAAACTTATCAATATCATCTATAATTCCAACAACAATAATACTAATAATTTGTGCAGTATAAAGCGGATGTGTTTATTTTACATGCACACTGATGCAAACATATAGTCAATGTTCAATTTAAAGACATTTTATGCTGTGCTTTTGGTTATACTACTGACTCTACCCATAAAATAAACAATACAGAACACAGCTAGGGTCAATAATACAGCATTTAATCTGTTATTTTAGGAAAACAATCACAAATACATTATCCTGCTGTTTTAAACACACAGAGATGCTTTTGTTTATTTATTATTTGATGAAGATTTCAACACTATCAAGTCAGGTCAGTGGGGGAGCTGTGCATTCGCTAACTCAAACTCCACCTACAAGCTCAGCTATTGGCTCAAGAGCTGCTAAATGCTGTCGTTTTATTGGCTCCCTATCAAAACATTCATGAATTAGGGTGCTCTTCATGTAAATGAGGGGCTGGTGGGCTGGCGCTTGATTTCATGTGCTGAGGCTGATTGTGCTGAAATATCGTATAAAAGTTGAACAAGAATTTCGTGAGTAGTTCATCTTTTTTTAATCAACTTTGGTCACTGATGGCTGTCGACCCCTCAAAGCATCCCTGATGTATTTCTACACCTCCAGCACAGCTGTAAGTGACCAATAAAGCAAATGATGTTTAGCCGCCCCTTGTCAAATAACGTTCTGTTGATTTTCAAGTGAAACGACCTGAACGTACTGAACTACTGAACTTACATCAAGGTTTATCTCCTATGTATTCATGTAAAAGAAGGCAGAATAATGTTAAATCAGCCATGGTAAAGAGACAATCTTCCCTTACCTAGGATTTGCAGTCAGAGATGCTCACTTTACTATGAGTTATTTGATGTGAATTTGTTTTCTTTTATCCAAATATATGAGTAATGTGTTGTGTGCTGTTCAGACACTCCCTTAATGACTAAAGTGTCAGTGTCTGCATTTACATGCCGAGATTTTCTCCAATCCAACTGAATATATTCCAATTATATATTAAGACTGAGGTGTTTATTTTCACTCTATTCAATAATCTGTTGGAAAAACTTTGTTTACATGCTCACTACAAGTAATGAGATTCAAAATGATGCACGTGTAGCGAACCACTTAGTGTAGACGTTACCCCGACAACCAGCATTACGTGAGTCCAGTCAGAGTGAGACGAGCAGCAGTGGGCAGTGCTTGTGTTTTTAACTACTTTAAAATTATGTCAGACTCAGGAAAACATGTCCTTATTAAAGAAGGCAGAGAGGAAGACGTGTTCTGAGACACATAAGCTGGACGTCCGTCCCACCACCAACTTTTAAAGATCAGAACATAAACTTCGTCTCCTCTGCAGACCAGTTTCTGGCATGTTGGACGGTATGAACTTTAACTATGACGTGACACACATGCAGAACGGATTTAAACTTTCCCATAGGGAATATAATCAGATACAGGTGTTTACACTGATAGTGTTATTCTATTTAACGGGTACTTCACAGCATTACCCACCTCTTTCAGACGGATAGAAACTGTATTCCTAATGGCCTCAATCAGACTAGACTATTCTGACTGAGGTGTTTACATGGACGTATTCTATTCCGATTGAACCATTAGTTGGAATATTAACACGCTGCCCACAGCAAAAATATTACTTTGTGTCACAAGGTTTCGGGAATATGAAAGAAAGTTTATTAGAATATTCAAGGCTTGCTTCTTTACTTTGTTCTTTATTTTGAAGACTGTTGCATTTAAGTTTCAGTACACTGGAGATGCTGTGTTGTAGCTTAATTTAAACTCTTATTCTCCAGGATATATTTTGGTTTATCCATCTGAATCTACATGACCAAATAATATGGCAAATTATTCAGCAACTGCATAAAATAAATATAAACATTTTTCGTTTATTTACTTATTTTTCCCCTCAGATTAAGAGAAATGTGTTTTATGATCAGACATATCACCCCTATGAAAACAAGAAAACAGGGCTTGTGTACCCTGCCCAGATCAGGGTTACCGGGGCCCCACCCTGGAGACAGGCCTGGGGGAGGGGCTCACCAGCGAGCGTCTGGTGGCCGAGCATTCACTCATGGTGCCCGGCTGGGCCCAGCCCAAAGGAGCTACATGAGCCCCCCTCCCATCGACGGGAGGGGCAGTAGTAGGGGTTCGGTGCATTGTGGATCGGGCAGTGTCCGAAGGCGTGGGCCTTGGCGTTCTGATCCTCGGTTGCTGAAACTGGCTTTT
This sequence comes from Pygocentrus nattereri, assembly GCF_015220715.1. Taxonomy (NCBI): domain Eukaryota; kingdom Metazoa; phylum Chordata; class Actinopteri; order Characiformes; family Serrasalmidae; genus Pygocentrus; species Pygocentrus nattereri. Next base: position 12,481,855 of record NC_051234.1, on the reverse strand, counting down.
GGAACTTGGAATGTTACCTCACTGACGGGGGAGGAGCCTGAATTGGTGCATGAGGTTGAGAGATACCGGCTAGATATAGTCGGGCTCACCTCAACACACAGCTTGGGCTCTGGGTCCAATCTCCTTGAGAGGGGCTGGTCTTTATTCTTTTCTGGAGTTACCCATGGTGAGAGGCGGCGGGCAGGTGTGGGCTTTCTCATAGCCCCTCGACTCGGCGCCTGTATGTTGGGGTTTTCTCCGGTGGATGAGAGGGTAGCTTCCCTACGCCTTCGGGTTGGGGAACGGGTCCTGACTGTTGTCTGTGCTTATGCACCGAACAGCAGTTCAGAGTACCCAGCCTTCCTAGAGTCCTTGGGAAGGGTGCTTGAAAGTGCTCCTCCTGGAGACTATATTGTCCTACTGGGGGACTTCAACGCTCATGTGGGCAACGACAGTGAGACCTGGAGGGGTCTGATTGGGAGGAATGGCCTCTCTGGTCTGAACCCGAGTGGTGTTCAGTTTTTGGACTTCTGGTGAGTTGGATCAGGTGGGGGGGTGGGGGTGTGCTGGTCAGACCAGGCAAACCCAAACATATAGTGAGGGTTTGGTGGGAACTTCTGGCAGAAGGACCTGTCAGATTGATCTTCAACTCACACCTCCGTCAGAACTTTGACCAAATATTGGGGGAGGTGAGGGACATTGACTCAGAATGGGCCATGTTCCGCTCCTCCATTGTTTAAGCGGCTGACTGTAGCTGTGGTCACAAGGTAGTTGGTGCATGTCGGGGCGGTAATCCTTGAACCCGGTGGTGGACATCCCAGGTGAGAGATGCCGTCAAGCTGAAGAAGGAGTCCTACCGGGCATGGTTGGCCTGTGGGACACCAGAGGCAGCTGGCAGGTATCGACAGGCCAAGCGATCTGCAGCTTCAGTTGTTTCCAAGGCAAAAACCCCGGTGTGGGAAGAGTTTGGTGAGGCCTTGGAAAGTGACTTTAAGTCGGCTCCAAAAAGATTCTGGCAAACCGTCAGGCGACTCAGAAGGGGAAAGCAGTGTGCCACTAGCACTGTATATAGTGGAGATGGTGTGCTGCTGACTTCGACTGAAGACGTCATTGGGCGGTGGAAGGAATACTTTGAGGACCTTCTCAATCCGACCGACACATTCTCCAGTGAGGAGGCAGAGTCTGGGGACACGGGAATAGGCTTGTCAATTACTGAGGCTGAAGTCGCTAAGGTAGTTAAAAAGCTCCTTGGCGGCAGGGCTCCAGGGGTGGATGAGATCCGTCCCGAGTTCCTCAAGGCTCTGGGTGTTGTGGGGCTGTCTGCTGACACTCCTTTTCAACATTGCGTGGACATCAGGGGCAGTGCCACTGGATTGGCAGACTGGGGTGGTGGTCCCTCTTTTTAAAAAGGGGGACCGGAGGGTGTGTTCCAACTACAGGGGAATCACACTCCTCAGCCTCCCTGGTAAGGTCTATGCAGGGGTACTGGAGAAGAGAGTCCGACTTATAGTCAAACCTCGGATTCAGGAGGAGCAGTGCGGGTTCTGCCCTGGTCGTGAAACACTGGGCCAACTCTTTACCCTCTCCAGGATTCTGGAGGGTTCATGGGAGTTTGCCCAAACTGTCCACATGTGCTTTGTGGATTTGGAGAAGGCATTCGACTGTGTTCCCCGGGGTATTCTGTGGGAGGTGCTTTGGGAGTACGGGGTACATGGCTCTTTGCTACGAGCCATTCAGGCCCTGCACGAACAAAGCAAGAGTTTGGTTCGCATGGCCGGCAGTGAGTCAGACTCGTTCCCAGTGAGAGTTGGACTCCGTCAGGGCTGCCCTTTGTCACCGATTCTATTCATAATTTTTATGGATAGAATTTCTAGGCGCAGTCAGGGGATGGAGGGTGTCCAGTTTGGTGACCTCAGGTTCACATCGCTGCTGTTTGCAGATGATGTGGTCCTATTGGGGACATCAGGCCGTGAACTTCAACTTTCGCTGGATCAGTTTGCAGCCGAGTGTGAAGCGGCCGGGATGAGAATCAGTACCTCTAAATCCGAGACCATGGTTCTCAGGCGGAAAAGGGTGGAGAGCCCTCTCTGGGTCGGAGATAGGCTCTTGCCTCAAGTGGAGGAGTTCAAGTATCTCGGGGTCTTGTTCACGAGTGATGGTACAAGGGAGTGGGAGATTGACAGGCGGATTGGTGCTTGGTCAGCAGTGATGCGGGGTCTTTACCGGTCTGTTGTGGTAAAGAAAGAGCTGAGCCATAAGGCAAGGCACTCGATTTACTGGTCGATCTACGATCTGGACCTCACCTATGGTCATGAGATTTGGGTAATGACTGAAAGAACAAGATCGCGAACGAATACAAGCGGCCGAAATGAGTTTCCTCCGCAGGGTGTCTGTACTCTCCCTTAGAGATAGGGTGAGAAGTTCGGTCATCCGGGAGGGACTCGGAGTAGAGCCGCTGCTTCTCCACGTCGAGAGGAGCCAGCTGAGGTGGTTCTGGTTAGGATGCTTCCTGGACGCCTCCCTTGGGAGGTGTCACAGGCAAGTCCACCTCGGAGGAGACCCCCGGGGAAGACCCAGGACACGCTGACGTGACTATATCACCCAGCTGGCCTGGGAATGTCTCGGAATCCCCCCAGGGAGCTAGTGGAAGTGGCTGGGGAAAGGGAGGTCTGGGCCTTATTGCTTAGGATGCTGCCCCCGCGACCTGAACCCCAGAGAAGCGGAAGATGATGGATGGATGGATGGATGGATGGATGGATGGATGGAAGGATGGATGGAAGGATGGATGGAAGGATAGATGGAAGGATGGATGGATGGATGGATGGAAGGATGGAAGGATGGAAGGATGGATGGATAGATGGATGGATGGACATACTGCTATATAATTTTTACAGAGCAGATCACTAAAGAGACACCATCTGTTTATAGTTTATAGCCCAGATTTGTGAAAAAAAATGGGTCAACTTTCAGTAGAAAAAAAATTGTGAGCTCAGCTTCTATTATTATAAGGGTTTAAAATTACATCACCTATCTATTTGACTGGAAAGAATACAGTTACAGCCTCATATAACACCCACCTTTTGAATGTAGCTTATAAAATATGAACGTTATGAAGAATATGATGAAGTGTGTTTTGGAACCACCGGTGGGCCCAAGGAGTTGAAGAGGTTAATATAGTATGATGTAGGAGTGAATTTGTCTTCAACACTAAAGACTAGAGAAGCCACAGAACCCTGAGAAACTAACCACAAAGAAACACTCAGAGGCTGTTTCGAACGATCACTGACAGACCCACACAGTAAAACAGGAAATAAACAATACCAGTTCATCGTGTTTAGAGTCTCTGATATGTGTGAAACTGCAGGAGCTGAATTTCACTACATGACTGACCTTGTCCTCCAGCTGTTTAACACGTTTGCGCAGCAGCGTGTTTTCTTTCTCTGTGTCCCGCAGGCGCTTCTTTATGTCTTCGTATGCCGTTACCAAAGCGAAGTGGGAGGCCACGGACTCGTCGCCCGAACACACGGCCACCGGACTCTCCGCCATGTATGCTGTCTCATGCTTCAGGATGCAGATATCGTCGTCCACCAGCGGCGACTCCATACTGGAACTGACACACACACACACACACACACACACACACACACACACACACACACACACACACACACACACACACACGTCCCCCTCAAATCACTGGACTTCATATTTGGAACATTCATTGACTGAAATGTTTTCTTTCCAATGATGTAAACTTTCAAAAATTTCTTGCTGGTCTTGCTTTTAACAGGATTTTTCTCCCTGTTTTTAACAGCTCATAAATCAGAAAGCTTTATTAGATAAAGACTCAAACCTAACTAGACAATGTGGACTGTAAAGTGTTCAATAAATGTAAAAATCAGAAAGCTGTGATGTGCTGCAGTGCAGAGACACAGAGGGCCAAAATTTTGCTAACCAAAAAAAAAAAACCAGATTTTAAAAACTAAAACACTGAAGCAAAATCTAATTGAAAATGAAGTTAAACCCCAATCAGTTAAACCTGATTGATACCAAACAATCAGATTAAAGCTGAAATGATGATGATAACAGCGGCGTTAGAGGAGTGAAGAGCAGTATAGCTAATATGAGCTGAAAGCTGCTCTAACAGGATTGTTTTCAGGATGGTTTAAAGTGTCCAGTGTCAGGGCTCTTCTAATGCTCTCTGTCCACTGGGTCCATTTTTAGAGCAGCACAGAATCTTCACCTTCATTAACATTCATTTAATGGCAAAAAAAGCGCCAAGGCCACACCCCTTTAACCATCCCCATATTTGAGACACCGATTACACATTGCAGAGTGTGTCCTGGGCTCAATGTGTGAGCATTTCCTGAAAGTATTAATCAGATTTGGAACGGTCTGTCAATCAGTAAATGAAAAAGGACTGACTCAGAGGTCAGAGATCAGTTTTACTGTGTTTTTTTTTTGAGGGGAACTAAACATGGAGCTGCATTTACTTCAGTTATAAGAAAACTGTTGCTGATCCTCCAGGAACCTTCATGATAAAAACAGTTAATCCTTCAGCCTTGTGTCGAAATCTCAATTTAAAGAGAGTGATTTTTAAATCACAAGAGCTGCAATTTAAATTATAGATTTTTTTTATCAATGTTGTCTTAACTGGTGAACATTACCCAAATATCACATTAAACTGTCTGTAGGTGAGTTAGACCTGTTCTGAAGTTCTGAAGCCATGAAAAAGTGGACAATCTGGTCTTCTTGGCCAAAATAACAGGCCTGGACTTCAATTTACAGAGAATAAATGTAGTTTTGTTCTAACTGAAGTTTGGGGAAGGAGCATGGCTGAAACCCCTCCTTCTTCCAATCTAACGCCCTATAAATTCACATCCTCACCTTCTGTTCCAATTAAATATTCGTGGTCCCTACCATCTCCCCCCTGTTCCTCAGTCCTGCATCTGTTCTACAGCAGCTATGAGTGTTCAGCCTTCTATCTACAGGCAGAATCTGCCCAGAACTCCAGCCCAAGTTCTCAAAGTTCTTCCCTTCCTCAATCAGTCTTCCCTCATACTACCACCACCATGTCCAAGGCACAGTCTGAACTCACAAATCACATTAAAATCACAGCCGCAATATCAGTCAGAAAAATTCGAATTAGATATTTTCCCAAACTGTTCAGTCTCACTTCATGAGCTCCTCAGACAGTTTTTCTCAGTATCATGTGCTACTTTAGAAACCCGTGAGGTGGTGATAGGTAGGGCTGGTTTTATAAGAGTACGTGTGCTGCAACATTCCCAACTCATTCTTTTACAATATGGAATGCTGAGTATGTACGAAGCACTATAATGTTTATAAGCCTGACTGTCAAAACACTACACACACATAGTTAAAGGCTCTGTTTTCTATAGGGCTTCATGAAATACCCCTTCATCCCGAAGCATTTCTTCTCATTCTCTAAAAATATATATTTTTTAATTGGATTTTTGGATTTCCATTCATTTTTACTGTAAGAAAATGTCTAAAACCAATTAGACATTAAGTTAAAATTATTTTAATTCTTGCTTTATGAAAATGTGTTTTTATGTCTCTGGGATTTCATCGATATCAAAAATCACCTCTACAGTTAGAAAAAAGCCCAGTTATTTAAATGTGGGTGTGCTCACAGCCTAAGCCCCTCCCATTTTGCTTTGATACGCTGCTCTCCAGTGTTTAGTTCTGATCACTAACACAGTGAAAGATGGTGAATGAGATGCTCAGACACCTTTACAATCACATTCACTGATTCGATACGGTCATTTATACTGTTTATTTATGTTGTACTGAAAACACTGTGATCTTAATCTACCTCTCTAAGCACTCTAAACAAGACCAGATTGATATTACAGTATCAGAAATGTTCTATGACACTGAATTTCGGTACTAAAACCCAGACAAACCCTTTTTATAAGCAATCCTGAAATAGAAGGCCCGGGTGTGATCTTAGACTCTGGACAATGGTTCTACACAGAATTATACATACATTATACATACATACACACATACATATATACATACACATACATACATACGTATGTATGTACATACATATACATACACATACACATACATATACATATACATATGTATGTGTGTGTGTGTGTGTGTGTGTGTGTGTGTGTGTATTAGTCATAGTTTATCTATGACAGTAAAGCTTAAATCACCGGTCTGTAAAGCACTCTGAGCTGCCAGCGTAATGAAAATTGCTCTATAAACAAATACCATAATTATTATCATTATATAAGCCTTATTTATTCCGATTACATCGTATAACGTGATCTTCAGTGTCGTCAAAAGCGAAAGAGAAAGTGCTGCTGTGGGCTTATTTCACGTAAATGAAAGCATGACGGAAATAAACCTTTAACAGTGGCTAAATCTCCAAATAAAATGTGAAAACCTCCACTTATCATTATAGAACGGCTGTATTCAGTAAGACAGAACAGCAGCCACAATATTTAACGTAAAACACGCAGAGCTTAAAGACTCATTCAGGTAGATCTAAAGCCAAAACAGCTCGAAATGAAGCAATAATGACTAAGGATAAATAATGATCAGGATGAGATTTGCTGCTCATAAAGCTGAGCGTTAGCTTCTTTTTTTTCGCAATTGTACGTTCTACCTTAAATGGTGCAGCAGTTACACTAGAGAGCCTCAGGAGCTCTAATGTAACCGCTGCACCATTTAAGGTAGAACGGACAATTGTGAAAAAGAAGCTAATGCTTAGCTGCGAGAGTTGGACTTACCGAGAGCTTCACTACAAAACTAACACAATATCGACCATCCTAGGACTCCAGCTCTAAAAGAGACGCTGCAAAATCCCCCGGTTGTCTTGTCTTTTCTCTATAAACCCGCAGAAAGAAAGAAAATAAAGCCGAAGCAGGAACGGCGGACATAAACAGACAGCAGGAAACACGTCACCGCCCTGGCGATGATGACGCCGACACCGCATCCGGCGGATGCCAAACATTTGAACAAATACATAAATACGTAACGAAGATTGCTTCATTTTATCCTCTGCATACAGCACACATATGCAGCGTGTACTGTACTGTGATGTGACAGTAAATATCAGAAATATCATCCTATTTTCCCCAGACGTGATTATTTTACGTTCCTACATGACTGAAATGTGAGTCACTGATCGTGACAGAACAGTAAAGTCCACAGATGAAAAGTTCCAGGGGAAAGTCCAGGTGAGATTTAACTGGTTGCTGGTGTTTATTACTACAATTGGCTGGCGTTTAGCAGACCTAACTGGATTTTCAAACTGGTTTCTACTGGAATTTGCACTCCAGTAGGCACCAATAGAAGTGTTCTAATTTCCAGGTAAAAACAGTTGAATTCTGTACAGGTATGAGTCCACTGGTCACTTGTGGAACCAGTGTGATTTTCCAACTGCCATTTACAGTACAATACTGTAGTATACTACACTTTAATACAGTAAACAATGTAGTATACACCTACAGTATTACCTTAGAAAAGCATGACTTCTTTTCAATGCTATAATATACTACATTTTACTATAACTACTATTGTAAACAAGCTAGTAAACAACTACAGATTTATCTTGAAATACTATAGTATACTAAATTAGACCATGGTAAACAGTAAACAGTCTGGTAAATGACTACAGCATTACCTTAGCATACTTCAGTATACTACACAATTAAGCTGTTACTATAGTAAACAACCTAATATAAATAGTATTACCATAGATCTTTACAACGTCTTTATAATGTTTTAGTTTACTACATTCATACATTTTACTGCATTTTATTTAATCTAGTGTGCAACTACAGTATTACTTTACAATACTTCAGTATCCCCCAGTTTACTACAACCCCATTCTCAAAAAAGTTGGGATGATGTGCAAAGTGTAAAAAAACAGAATGCAATGATGTGCAAATCATTTAAACCCTTTGTTTCATTGAAAATAGTACAAAGACAACATATGAAATGATGAAACTGAGAAATTTCATTATTTAAAAAAAATTGCCCATTTTGAATTTGATGACAACAACACATTCCACAAAAGTTGGGACGGGAGCATATTTTTCCCGCTGTGCATAATATACTGTAAACACTAATGTGTTTTATATGGCCATTCCAATTCACTGATTCCTATGTGAAGCTGATTGACAGCTAACTGTAGTTCCTGTGTGCTGTATGAATATGGAGAATAGACTGAACATATACACTGCTTCACTTCTCTGTTGTTTCTGTAACTATAGCCATGTAGTTAACTAGGTATCACTGAGATATAGTTAAATATAATTTGCTAGTGCTGTAAAGGCAACATGGCAGAAAAATCTATACAGAAATCTAATATATGTCTGTGGTGTTCAGACAGAGGATAATCCACTTGCATAAGAAAGGACAAAGTCAAATATTGAGGCTTCTTGGTCATTTTCTCACATTCATTCTGCTGCTTTTCACTGAAAAACCAATACCTTGTACATAATGACCATTTTAACCTAATCACACCTAATGTTGAATCTGGCCGACTTCTCAGTCACACCTGGTTCAACAGCTAAAAATCTTGGCGTTATCATAGATTCAGATCTAGCATTTGATAAACACATATCTAATGTTACTAAAACAGCTTTTCTACATCTCCGTAACATCGCCAAGCTAAGAAATGCTTTATCCTTACATGACGCAGAAGAATTAGTACATGCCTTCATTACGTCAAGGCTAGACTACTGTAATGCGCTACTGTCAGGATGTTCTAGCAGTAACTTAAATAAACTTCAGCTAGTTCAAAATGCTGCAGCCAGGGTCCTTACTAAAACTAGAAAATTTGACCATATTAGTCCAGTCCTATCAGCTCTTCACTGGCTTCCAGTCAAATTCCGCATAGACTATAAAATTCTCCTGTTAACGTATAAAGCCCTACATGGGCTCGCTCCTGAGTATCTGAGAGACCTTATCTCCTATTATGAACCACCACGATTACTTAGATCACAGGGTGCTGGCTTCCTAGTAGTTCCCAAAATTCAGAGAAGCTCTGCAGGAGGAAGAGCTTTCTCTTATAAAGCGCCCCAACTCTGGAATAATCTCCCCGATAATGTTCGGGACTCAGACACAGTCTCAATCTTTAAGTCTAGACTAAAAACTTACTTGTTTAGTTTAGCTTTTGGTAGTTAATGTTAATTCCCTTTAGATAAGGCTGCAGATCCAGGGGTTCATGGACATAGTGAATTGTGGGTAAACTGAGATGCTGGTGCTGCTGTCACTCACTACATGCAGTCACTCAGGTTTGTGGACGGTGGAGTGGGTGAATGCCAGTGTCTCAGGGAGCCTCCGTGTCTATGTTACCTTCTGGCTCTCTCCCTTTAGTTAGGCTGTTATATTCAGACCTGCCGGAGTCATTAGTCACACTCTGATAATTTTTTACATTTTCTGTTCTTCATAAATCCAGTCTAAACTAATTCCTAAATCTTTCCTTCCTCCGAGTTACTGACTGTCCACCGGTCCGGCCCAATACTGATGGATGTCCCACCCTCAAGTCCCCCTGTCCCCCTGATTGACCAGACTGATGGAAGTTTCTGGAACGCAGCTTCTCCATTACAGATCACATCCAAATCTATATGAACTCTTAATTGTTTCCACTGTTGATTATACACACCTGAATATATTAGAACTGCGTGGATGTAAAATTGACTTTTCAATGTTTAACTTATAAGTTGTCTGACCAGTGGTAGGATGGTCCCCCCTTTAGATGTGAGTCTTGGTCCTCCCGAGGTTTCTTCCTCCTCCAGCTCTGAGGGAGTTTTTCCTTGCCTCAGCGCTCACGGGGGTTCTGTATATTCTGTATATTCTGTATATTATGTTCAGTGTTTTGTCTGATTCTCTGTGCTGTGATTCCCATTTTTGTAAAGCTGCTTTGTGACAACATCAGTTGTAAAAAGCGCTATATAAATAAATTTGATTTGATTTGATTTGATTAACTGGAACTAAATGAATGGTGGTCTGTAACTGTAGTACAGTGCTGTATATACAGTCCTTTACCATAATTCAATTAAGTGTAAACAAAAGCAGCTTTATGCACCCGTTTGGTTCTGTGTAACGGTCAGTCATGTTTGTGACTGCACTCTGCTGTGTGTGCGGTTCATGTGTTGGGAAATGCAGCCCTGAACTTCTGCTCTGAATAGAAACGTGTTTGTTCTCATATCCTATAACTGTCAATGTTCTGTTGTAGACGGTACACCACACAGTGAACAATGACTGTGATGTATGTTTCAGGTGTTCTTATGCTGTTCTTACAAATAAGTCGGTAAGGGTCACTTTACCACAGTCAGAAAGATCAACGTGCAAATTAGATTTCAAGATAATAATAAAATAAAAAACAAAGACAAAAAAACGCTTTATTAACTTAATTGTTTTTGTAAATATGTGTCCCAATGTCCCAAAAACCTTAGGATGGGACCGATTTAAGACTAGAAACATTCTAAAATGTCCAAAAAAGGGTCAAACAAAGGGTTAAGGCTCAACAACTTTATAGGTTTTCCACCCTCTAGAGTGCAGTGTAATGCACATCTGTGAAAGCACCTTTAACACTGAATACATTCTGGAGCAACATATGCTGCCTTTTAGACACCATCTTTTTCAGGGACACCCATGTTTATTTAAACATTACACTCCTAAAAACATCCTGCACATGTTGCAGTAGCATGGCTGCGTAGTCAGAGAGCGCAGGTACTAGACTGACCTGCCTGCAGTCTAGAACTGTCTCCCATTGAAAACATGTTGCGTATTATGAAGCACAAAATCATGAAGACCCTCTGAAGAGTTTAATAACAGAAAAATGGAAAAAAATTCATTTTCAAAACTGAATCAGTTTGTGTCTGCAGTCTCTGAAATACAATAAACCATAAAATATTGTTTTCAGTTTTCAGTGTAAAAAAAGGCCAAACAGGATTTATTAATCACTAATAAATCATAATAAATAATAAATAAATCATACAGCTTTCTGAAAACCAGTGGTGGACAGTATCAAAGTAAATGTATTTTGTTACTGTACTTTAGTAATTTTTTGGGTACTGAAGTTTTTCCATTTTGGGTGACTTTTACTTCACTACATTTCAAAGTAAAATATCTTATTTTTTACTCCACTATCTCCACTATATTTTGCGAAATCTTTCGTTCCTTTTGGTTTATGTGTGTATAAAAACATGACATCAAAAACAAAAGAAGCGTAAAGCAAGAACACCAATCAGGGCAAAATGGCACTTGATCTTGCTTTGAACTGTTGGTCATACCAACACTGTGCAAGCAGACAGTTCAATGTCAGTGCAGCAGTGTAAAATTTTGGGAGAGTGTAAAATTTTTGAGAGTAAAATTTTTTACAGAATTCGTTTTGGCTGGTTTATGTTTACCCGCGACCCTGAGGAAGAAGTGGCTTAGAAAATGTGTGTGTGTGTGTGTGTGTGTGTATGTGTGTGTATGTGTGTGTGCGTGTGTGTTTGTTTATGAACAGAGACCTATATAGTAATATAGTAAAGGAAAACGCATTTGTGAACCTGTGTTTAAAACAAGATTTTATTAAACTTGGAACTTGTACTTACTGGAGTAATACTGTATCTTGGATACCTCTACTTTAACTCAAGTGCATGGTTTGTGTACTTCCTCCACGACTGCTGAAGACTGTCTCAGCGAGCGTCCTGAGAGTGTGAGAAATTAAGAATGTGAAGAATGAAGGTAAATCAGACAATAAGCCCAGAGACACTGTTTAACAGCTTCATCTCTGCTTCACATGAAGAATTCGCCTGATTTTATATCATTAGACACACCTTCTTATTTATTTATATTATTAATCTTTTAGTTTTCGATGTAGTGAAGGTGGACATGGAGATGGTTGGTGTAAAAGTAGAGGAGGCAATGGATAGGGCAAGATGGAGGCAGATGATCCGCTGTGCTGACCCCTAAAGGGAGCAGCTGAAAGAAGAAAAAGATTAATCTTTTAGTTTTCTAGTTTTCAGCTTTATTAATCAGTATCTACTATAAATGATTTAAAATCCCCTATGAATCATTCTGCCTTTATTATGAGTTATTCAGTATCTACAAAGAATTATTCATTATATCAGTATAAATTATTAATTATTCTACTATTATAGTAGAATAATATTATAATCATCTACTATTTTTCAGTATCTACTCTAAAATGTGTAAATTGAGGAATTAGAGTTTAGGAATTTATACTTAAAATTCACCTTTAAATGATTGTTTCATGTATTAAATGCAGTTTAATATTATTTAATGCAAGTTGACTTAAAATTCATGTAGATATGCAGATTAAAAAATGTTTTTTTGCATAATCTCTACCAAATTGGTTTAAATTTAAATCTAAAATTAAAACTTTAGATGTTATTTGACAAAACATTGCTAACTCTATTTCACCCTTCATGACCACAGTGAGAGAGTTGAGGTCAGATCAGTGATTGCTGTCCCAGTATGCAGTGAGTGGTGAATAACTCAGCCACTAAGTGGAGCCATATCTCAGAGTATGATTTGATTCCACACTGAAGTGAAGTGAAGTGTACTATAAAGTGTTCCATATCCACTATGAATTATTCAGTATCCACTATGATTTATTTAGTGTCTACTATGAATGATTTAGTATCCACTGTGAATTATTCAGTATCCACTATCAGTTATTCAGCGTATACTATGGATTATTCAGTATCTACTATGAATTATTCAGTATCTACTATAAGGTGTTCCATAGCCACTCTGAATCATTCAGTATCCACTATCAATTATTCAGTACATACCATGGATTATTCAGCATCCACTATAAATTATTCAGTATCTACTATAAAGTGTTCCATATCCACTGTGAATTATTCAGTATCCACTATCAGTTATTCAGCGTATACTATGGATTATTCAGTATCTACTATGAATTATTCAGTATCTACTATAAGGTGTTCCATATCCACTATGAATCATTCAGTATCCACTATAAATTATTCAGTACATACTATGGATTATTCAGTATCCACTATAAATGATTCAGTATCTATTATAAATTATTCAATATCTACTATAAAGTGTTCCATATCCACTATGAATGATTTAGTATCCACTTTGAATTATTCAGTATCTACTATGAATTATTCAGTATCTGCTATAAAGTGTTGCATATCCACTATGAATTATTTAGTACCCACTATGGATTATTCAGTATCCACTTTGATTTATTCAGTATCCACTATGAATTATTCAGTATCTACTATAAAGTGTTCCATGTCCACTATGAATTATTCAGTATCCACTATCAATTATTCAGTATATACTATTGATTATTCAGTATCCACTATGAATTATTCAGTATCTACTATAAAGTGTTGCATATGCACTATGAATTATTTAATATCCACTATGGATTATTCAGTATCCACTATCAATTGTTCAGTATCAATGAATTATTCATTGTCTACTCTAAAGTTAAATTGTAAGATCTGTAGTTAGGAGTGATGGACCCTCACACTGAATCTCAGGGGTTAAAAGATGAATGTGACTATTTCAGATAAACCCTTCTATGATATAAAACCTTCCATTAAAGGTTTCAGATGTTAGATAACCTGAAAGCGCATGTTCATTTGGCTCCTGCTGAATTAGAACATTGTTTTAAAGAGCGAAAGCCCAGAAAAGGGTTTTATGGGTTTAAGTCAACACCAATTTACAGCCTTTCACCGAAACATTTGCCTCATAAGTCTCACAACAGACTGTGTTTCTTCTTGTTTTGAAAGCTTTGATAGCACAATGCTCAAAAATGGCCTAAAAGCCTATAAAAGCCTGACCCTTTCATAGTTTCTATGGAGGATTGCACTGTCTTTGAGGCTTAGTGGCTCCGTTTCAACAGGTTTTGTTATTTTGAAGCATTTTTAAAGTGATAGTTTGGTCCAGATCACCTTGTATGTAGTTGATCAGCCAAGACGGGTTTGGTGTCTGACGTTTGATGCTTTACTTTTAGCACTTGGAGCTACAACGCTAGTGTAGCTAAGTAATGCAAGCTTATACCCCACCAATTAGGATGGTGCTAACCACACACCACACATTGACTGCCTCACCATGTCAGTGAAGTCGGCTTCCTATTCACCAGCTTGTTATTCAAATTTTCCTGTTCCACCTTAAATAGTGCAGCCGTAACATTATGGCCCCGGAGGCTAAAGTAGCTAACAACTAATGGAAGGTAATGCCCACCACTTTGCATGGTGCTGCCACACTTGCCCGAATGTGTTAGTGAAGCTGGCTTCGTCATTTTCTCATCAAATTTTTCCTTTCCACCTTAAATGGTGTAGCAGTTACATTCCGGCGCCTCAGGCCATGTCATTAAGTTATATTTTCTTCTGAATTGCTCTAACCGGTTCTAGATATACATTTGTTTATGTGTAGCATATTGAAGCTCTGACAAACAACAACAACAGAATCAGGAAAATATTTCTTTTAATAAAAAAGCAAATTTTAAACAGCACTGATCAACAGCACCAAACACACAAACCCATCTGCAGTGTGAAATACAAAAATAAATTAAGTGTAAAAATGATAATTGTGAAAAAACTGTACACATCTTTTTTTTACATTCCTTTTAGTCATGTCAGATCTTAACAAATGTAAACAGTTCTTTGTTCAGCCGACAGTGTTAGCGTATCATTCAGTACTACACAGTAGTTCAGTCTCAGTAGTGTTTGATCCGAGCAGGAAGGCGCCCATCCTGTCTTCAGAAGGCTCCCGTAACGGATTTGTGAGCCGCTAAAAGTGCCAAACCGTCAGAAATCGTGTTCCAACCTGTTCTGACCCGTTGAGCTCTGTTCCAGGGCTGGAACGGCAGGTTAGACACTCTGAATGAGCGGCTGAGAAAACTTTCAGCTCCGCTGTGCTTGTGTGCGTGTCTTTACTGGAAGGTCCACACCTCCACGGCCTGGATAGTGAAGTCCTGGTGGGGGGAGAGAGGCTGGTTCCTGAAAGTGTTGCAGGAAAACGTGGAGCCACGGCAGAGATCTGCGTCCAACCACAACCCAAACGGTCCCCTAGGGTCAGAACAACAGTGGTCAGGTCACTTTGCGTCGAGCATTTGCAGGTATTGTCAGTATGCATGAAAATATATGCTATTTCTCGCAACAACACTCACTGGCCACTTTATTGGAAACCTTATACCTTGTGTTACTCCAAACCAAGGTGGATCTACAAGATACTAGGAGCACTTTATTATAAGGTCTGCTTCTCAATAGTCTGTGAACTTCAGCAGAGCCACAGTAGATATAAACATTCAGAAATGTGATATAAATGTATTTCTATGAAATCTTCTCTAAATTAGTTATGAACTGTTCATTGTCTAATGAGTTAATTGTATCTTTGTGTTGTTATCACACCGAAATTATGTTAGTGAAGAGCTCTGTAAACAATAAAACAGCATAAACAATCATGTTTCATAAACACTGTAATTTTACTGTAACTTGCAATACAATGTGTTCTTAAATTACACGTTTTCCTGCATTTCTCTGTAAAATCTGGAAGCAAATCTCATGTTTTTAACAGTTTATAACATGCAGAGATTACAGATATTATTTATTAGCACTTACTAAGGCAGAGATTGTTATGTATATATATATAATGTATAGGTTTCTTTTTAGTTTTCATCATTAATAAAGAATCAATTAAACAATATTTTTAGGAAATTTTTAAACCTTCAACCATCATGTAGATCTCACTTTAGACCATTTAACTCTTTTCTGTTCACAATGGACCATTTAATATCATTTACTGCACTCTTAAAATTATGGTTTGTCAAGGGCTCTTTAATATACACATCTATATAGAACCATTTGCTTGCTTAAATAGTTCTTTGCATGGTGAAATAGTTCTTTTTGACTGATGGAGAATTTGTTGTATGTGGACCTATATAGAAATAGTTCTATTTAGGGTAAAAAAGGGTTCTTATATTGTTACAATGTCAAGCTTGTAATGATAGCAGAACCCTTTTTGGTGCTGTATAGAATGAAGACCAATACATTCTCCATCAGTCTGAAGAACCATTTCACCATGCAAAGTGTGGTGTGTGAGTGTTCATGTGGAACCATTGTCTGAATATATTTATTAAAGCACATTCATGCCACATTTCTTAGTTTGCTTACAAACAAAATGGTTCAGCCATCATTAATTGCTTGCTGATAAATTAGTGATCATTAAGAAGCAGATTTTAAAATGAAGTGGTACAGAAACTAGGTGTTTCTAATAAAGTGGCCAGAGAGTGTTCCTGGACATGGAAAGCAGATGCAGTGAAAGGGTTAAAGCTCTTACCCTCCGCCCCCCATCTGCAGAGAATCCAGGAATCCTCGCACAAAGTAGGAGTTCTCTCCGCTCCAGCAGAACGTCTGTGAAGAAAAGAGAGAACCTGATCAGACGTGTGATCAGAGAAACAGGCAGTTCCAGTGAAGCAGACAGGTAGGAAGGTGATGCTGTCAGTGATGATGGTGATGCAGACGGTGGTGAACATACCTTAAACTCAGGACCGAACGTGAAGAGGAAAGTCTCTCCGGTGCCGTAGCAGCTGTCACTCACTCGGAACGTGTGGGAGGAGAAGGCACCGAACACCTGCACGCAGAACATCAGCACTGATTACTGTTCACTGCACAGCCTCACTGAACCTGTACAGGTCACTCATCACTATGAGGAGCCTAAAACAGCCTCACTGCACCTGTACAGGTCACTCTCATCACTGTCAGGATCAGAGTGGAGGTGCTAATCAGTGTTCACACCTGGTTGTGCAGGTCCTTGATGAGCAGCAGGACAGGCCGCTCTATCTGCGCTGTTTTTCGGTACAGTGTTCTCAGGCTGGTTCCATGTTGCACCGTGCTGTACACCAAATCCCACACGCAGCCCTGAACCCGTGGCGGGAGATGAGCTGCCAGCTGTGAACAAAAACCAGAACCCAGGTCAACATCTACAGATATACAGATTACTCAGTATTAGCCAGGATTACAATTTACTTATCAGTCTAAGTACATAGTATGAATTATTCAGTATCCACTATGAATTATTAGGTATCTAATATGAATTATTAAGTACCTACTGTAAATTATTCAGTATCTACTATAATTATGCAGTATCCATAATGAATTATTCAGCATCTACTATAAATTATTCAGTATCCACTATGAATTATTCAGTATCTACTGTGAATTTATCAGTGACTCACGCTCTCAATGTGATGCTCCTGCAGGATGTAGCTGGTGTGGTTTAAGGCTGGGAGTGTTTCTTCCTCATCCTCAGACATACACACACTCGGGGTACTGCACACACTCTGGGAGCGTGCTGACTTTCGCACAGTGATGATCTGCAGAGAAATGACAAAAGCAAAAATGACAGTCAGTAACAATCAAACTGAACCAGAGGATCATTCTGACACCTGCAGATCTGATCATCTGTGACCCTGAATAAACACACTGTCTGTGTGACGTGCATCAGAGTCTGATTCAGATCCACTAAACCCTCCTGCAGATCCTCACCTCCACGTACGGCTCCTCACAGCCTTTGGAGAAGTAGAGGATCTTAATGTTCTCCATAGTGGGCCTCATGTTAGCGTTGCTGTGAGCTCTGAGCTCTGCTGTGTGAGTCACTGGAGCAGATCTGTTATATTTATCCTACACACTCTCAGACCCTGATTGGCTGGCTGAGTTTTGTGCAGCAGAGCCATTGGCTGCTGGGTCACTTTCATTTCTTGTAAAGAGCTCCACAAACTGAAAATGGGAGGAAGCATAGCCAATTATGGGCAGTGAAAGTGAAGCAGGGCAGTTTCTGCAATAGGAGAATGAGCTGGAACTTTAAAAGCAGCCACAGGTATGCAGTTAAGCCTAGAACCAAATCAGCAGCTCCTTAAACTACACATTTACTGGCATTTACATCTGGAAACTAGAAACACTTACGGAAAGCCATATTATATATCAGCTCACTCATATAATCGTATTTAATAGCTTTATATGTGTGTTACTTCTCCTAATACTAAAGACTCTTAACATCATTAATGCCACATTTTTAAATTCATTAGTGAATGAATTTTTAAATTCATTTAAATTCATTGCTAACCTCATTAACTTTGTTTATGCTAACTTTTTAACTTCATTAATGCTGATTTATAAACTTCATTAATTATTATATTAATCAATACATGGGTTTATTAACTTTATTAATGCTAACTTATTAACTTTGTTAATGCTAAATTAGAAGCTTTATTTAGGCAAATGTATTACTTAATTGATGCTGATTTATAAACATTATTAATACTAACTTCTTAAATTTTTCATGCTAATTTACTAGCTTAATTATTGTTGACATACTAACTGTATCATTTATTAATTTTATTAATGCTAACTTATTAGCTTTAATTGTGCTAATCTGTTAACTTTATTAATGTTGACTTATTAACCTAAATAACTATTAATGGAATACAAACTGCATAACTGTATTACAGCTAAATGAATATCCTCATTAATCATAACTGACTACCTTTTAGCATGAGTTTGTTAAAGGTATTCATGCTAATTTAATATCATCTAAATCTGTGATATACGTGGATAATTCTGTGATAAAGTATCAGATCAATTTCACCCAGAGCTAAAAAGAGCTGAAACGAAGGTTAATTTGTGTTTAGAGAGGACGTGCTTGTCAGGTGTAGCGGAAACCAAAAAAGAGAATCCTGCTCTGGAGGGGAAACTGACGTTGGAGCCAAGATCCATGTGAAATTATCCCTTTTTATATTTTTATATTTTATATTATAGCTGTGAAAAACTGCACCGACATTCACTCACCTCCCAGTTTTTTGGGCTAGATTCACAGAGCAAGCTGTCAATCATGGCTAGTTTCTGCTTGTCCACCATGAGGAACCTCTGTTTTCTGCCATGTTTAGTGTAGAGATCTGGTGTCCACTCAACGAAGAACGTGTAGAGGTGGTCGACCCTGGAGAACCATAGAAGAGCAATAAGTGCTGAAAACTGTAATAGTGATAAATCAATGATAAATCCAAACTTTAGTGCATTAGAATATTTATCGTTACCAATAATAATTTATAAAATACTCTGTAGCTGTAATATCACTGCACTGCAGAAGTGAAAGGAGTTCAAAGATCAGCAGAATGTTGAGCAATATTCAAATTCCCATAATTTCATGTGCAGGAAGTCTAAACAATGACTGAGGACTCCTCAGCGCCAATTTGTAACAGTAAGTTGTTGGCCTGCAGTCAAATCTTACACCCACATACATTCCACACAGCTGAGGAAATAACTGCCATTATCTTTTAAAAGGCTGTGATTGAGGAAAACTGAACCACTCTGCAGAGGTCTGTCTTACTCAGACTCACTATTCACTCCCCATGATTACAATCACACTGTAACTCACACTGAAAACAGCTAACACCGGCTAACTCTACTAACTATAATTATAATTACAATAGTTAACACTAGCTTACTTTGCAAACTATCATTATAATTACAATAGCTAACACCAGCTAACTCTGCTAACTGTCTTTAGAACTGTTCATTACAACACTGAAAATTGCTAACACCAGCTAAAGCCAGCTAACACCAGCTAACTCTGCTAACTATCATTATAATTACAATAGTTAACACTAGCTAACTTTACTAACTTTCATTATAACAACACTAGTAATAGTAATAGTTTTCTCTCTTTATAATTACAACAGCTAACACTATTTAAATCTGCTAACTGTTTATATAACTACAACACTAAATAAATTGTTAGTGCTAGCTAACTCTGTTAATGTGTCCATATTTTCAAAACTAAAATTAGCGAATGCTAGCTAACTCTGTTAATGTGTCCATATTTTCAAAACTAAAATTAGCGAATGCTAGCTAACTCTGTTAATGTGTCCATATTTTCAAAACTAAAATGAGCTAATGCTGGCTAACTCTGTTAAATGGATCCATATTTTAAAGAGTAAAATTAGCTAATGCTAGCTAACTCTGTTAATGTGTCCATATTTTCAGAACTAAAATTAGCTAATGCTAGCTAACTCTGTTAATGTGTCCATATTTTCAAAACTAAAATTAGCGAATGCTAGCTAACTCTGTTAATGTATCCATATATTCAAAACTAAAATTAGCTAATGCTAGCTAACTCTGTTAATGTGTCCATATTTTCAAAACTAAAATTAGCTAATGCTAGCTAAATGTGTCCATATTTTCAAGAGTAAACTTAACTAATGTTAGCTAACTCTGTTAAATGTGTCCATTAGCTAATGCTGGCTAACTCTGTTCAATGTGTCCATATTTTCAAGAGTAAAATTAGTTAATGCTAGCTAACTCTGTTAAATGTGTCCATATTTTCAAGAGTAAAATTGGCTAATGCTGACTAACTCTGTTAAGTGTGTCCATATTTTCCACAGTAAAATTAGCTAATGTTAGCTAATGCTGTTAAATGGATCCATATTTTCCACAGTAAAATTAGCTAATGGTAGCTAACGCTCTAAAGTGTGTCCATATTTTCAACAGTAAAATTACCTAATGCTAGATAACTCTGTTATGTGTGTCCTTATTTTTAACAGTAAAATTAGCTAATGCTGTCTAACTCTGTTAAATGGATCCTTCTTTTCTGGCTAAATAGCTAATTCTAGCTAATTCCGCTTATTGACTCCATAATTCTAACTCTGAAAGTAGCCATATAGCTACTCCTGCTGCTATATCTCTCCTGCTGAAAGAAACAGCAAATCTGCCAGCCTGTGCAGGTCTGCGCTGATTTAGGCCGGTCTGTCCTGTTTTGTGTCGATCTGGTTCTGGTTTAGCTGTTTTTTTCTAGCAGAGTTCGCTAACTTTAGAATTACAACACTGAATATTATCATGATAGTTCTGTAAACTGTATTTTGAAGACTGAAGGATAATGCTAGGTAATTCTGCCAACTGTATCTGTAATCACAACACTGAGCATAGTTATCTAATGCTAAGTAACGCTACTCACTGTATTCATATTTATAACACAGAAAATATCCAACACTCTGCTAACTCTGCTAACTGTCCTGATGGTTTGTGCTGCTGTGAATGAACAGCTACTTTTGTCTCAAAGTTCACACTTGTAGGGAAAAACCAACAGATCAGCTACTAAACTACAAGATCCATTTTGCAGCTTGGATGCATGCTCTGGAAAAAACTAATTTTAAGCTGCACTTAAAAGCAGCCGAACCCATTAAATGTCCAGAAACCACTGGCAGAGTTTTATTCCACACTTCTATAATCTAAGAATAGCTCAGCTAGTCCCTGTAGTTACTGAATAATAAGGCTTACTGTGAAATAAAATAAAATAAATATATCAGTTGTTTCTGTTGTCATTTCATGGCACGGTGTCGACTTGCATAAAGCATCTTAAGTGAGTTTTGGTTTTTGTAGTTTACATGCCTTTTATCGAGCTGTTAAAATCACTGAAAGTTACTATGGGAAAGGACTTTAGAGAACATACAAAAGTTTCTTAAGACTTAAGTGCTCTACAGCTGTGTAACTGTTCATGAAATAGAGCAGATGCAATACGATGCACAGTTATAACAAAACCTCTTATCTCCCAAACTGTAACTTTACAAGAGAAGGCAAAAAATCTTAACTTATAATGGAAGTCAATGTAAAAAGACATTATTCCATATTATTATTTCCATTCATCACAAAATTTCAGCACAGTGCAAAAAGCCGCTGCAGCTTTTGAAGTGTGCAAAAAAATTAACAAGCCCCAAAAAAGCTACAAGGTTTTTGCAGTATCTCACATATTAAAACTAGGACTAATACTTATTTAGTATTTTTGATCAAAGATGTTTTAAGTGGACGCCACAGACTCCATCAGTTGCATGACTTACTCTCCAACGCTGTAGGCGACACCCATGGTGACCAGATGGAGGGGTCAGTTGGTAAAGAGAATCTCAGGTACAAAGACAGATGAGGATGTTGTGAAAGGTCAGTGCTGAAGCCTCATGTCCACTCTGCGCCCAGAGCTCCAGGCTTGCTTTTATACGGACTCAGATAAGCCATGAGTCCTCCCAGCAGCTGGCCCCAGCCAGACACCGCCTCCGTTTCATAACTGGGTTAAAATGGCCTGCGGGTGATACATTAACCCAGAGCTGTCTGGCAGTGTAGACATTAAAAAAGAGCGTCGCATGCCAAGATTATTCTGCTGCCAAAGCGATAACGTGCAAAGCGAGCAGAGCGAGAGACATGGACCTGCTAAGGGCCTGAGCCAAGAAAAACAGCCCCCGACCAGAGGAGAGTCTGATTAGGACTGAAACCGTGAAATGCATACTGAAAAATCTGAGCAGAGACACTTTAATCCTGCCTCTGTGACCAAACAGCTCAGAACTCACACTGTTTAACACAATGTGTGGTCAATATGAAGTCAAAGGTCATGCTCTTTGGTAAACAGCTGTAACGTGAGTGCTGAAGTGTATGTATCTCAGTCCATTTCACAGTTCATTTTTCACAATTTCCCCAATAATTAGTGTGAAATGGTTCAGATGTCTTTACAGTGGTGGTGATAGGAACCAGGTGTCGCCATGACTACAACACAAATATAGACATTTTACTTACCATCCCAAACCACCAGTGAACCTACATGAGTCTTCTGAGTTCATAGAGAATGTTGATGATGGAAAATAGTGTAAAAGCTGAAATAATAAGTTTTCTTTGGGGACTATTTTGCCCCACATTGGCATGTATCCCTCCACCATGAATGGAGTTTAAGTTCTCAAAGCTATCATAAAACAGTGTCTCAGTCATCAGGCAGTGAATTCATAACCATTTCATGTAGTAACTTTCTGTGAGGACATCTGGTTCCTATCACCACCACTGTGAACAGTTCTGACTGGGTAAGTTTCTGTAGAACAGAGCATTTCACACCAAACCACTTTGAACCGCTGTGTTTACATCTTAACCAGTTATTATGGAGGGATGTTGGGTGGAGTCCTCCTTTATCTTGTGTCTGTAGTTGTTAATGCAGCACTATCATATCTGTTCGCTGAATAATTGCTGTGTTTGTTCTGATAGCTAATCAAACAGATATGTGTATCAGTGCTACACCTGTACCTGCAAAAGTGTTCTCTCTCTCTATAACGTGGAGCGATGATGAGGCATACGCATGTGCGAAGAAAAGCAAGATTTATTCGGGGCAAATCCAGGGTCATGGTCAAAACAGTCCAGGTCCAGCGAGCCAACACGGAGAGCAGGAGGGACAGACATAATGAAAATGAACAGATTAAACAAACAACAGGGCCGGAAGATCAAACATCAAATAGCACAAACCATACATACAAAGACCAGCACAATCACGGGGCTTATATATCACAGGGATGACGAGGGACAGGTGGAAAACAGATGGAAACAATCAGGGGTGGAGTCACGAAACAAGGGGGCAGGACAGTGAAGTAAACACAACAAGAGCACATGGACAGGACTGGGAGGGGCCAATTGTGACACTCTACATATATATATATATATATAGGTGGAAATTATTGGCAATTAGCAAGACACTCAATAAAGGAATGGTTCTGCAGGTGGGGACCACAGACCACTTCTCAGTACCTATGCTTAGTAGTAGTGCAGCTCATCCAGGATGGTACATCAATGCGAGCTGTGGCAAGAAGGTTTGCTGTGTCTGTCAGCGTAGTGTCCAGAGGCTGGAGGCGCTACCAGGAGACAGGCCAGTACACCAGGAGACATGGAGGAGGCCGTAGGAGGGCAACAACCCAGCAGCAGGACCGCTACTTCCGCCTTTGTGCAAGGAGGAACAGGAGGAGCACTGCCAGAGCCCTGCAAAATGACCTCCAGCAGGCCACAAATGTGCATGTGTCTGCACAAACGGTTAGAAACCGACTCCATGAGGATGGTATGAGGGCCCGATGTCCACAGATGGGGGTTGTGCTCACAGCCCAACACCGTGCAGGACACTTGGCATTTGCCAGAGAACACCAGGATTGGCAAATTCGCCATTGGCGCCATGTGTTTTTCACAGATGAAAGCAGGTTCATACTGAGCACATGTGACAGACGTGACAGAGTCTGGAGACGCCGTGGAGAGCGATCTGCTGCCTGCAACATCCTTCAGCATGACCGGTTTGGCAGTGGGTCAGTAATGGTGTGGGGTGGCATTTCTTTGGAGGGCCGCACAGCCCTCCATGTGCTCGCCATATATATGTATATGTATGTATGTATATAAGTATATCAAGAAAACCTAGTATCTCATGATGAATGGACCAAAAGACATGACCCAAAATGACTTGGAAAAAAGTCTGGTTCCATTGACTTACTTTAACTTTTTTACTTTTTCCGTCTCTTTTAAAGTTTTAAACCATTTTGGAGATATAAGGTTTTCTTCCAACAACGGTGATATGCTACATTGACACACTACAATAGGTTACATTACATTATGTTCATTATGCTGCAGTGCATGCTAGGGATTGTAGTGCAGCGCACTGTGAAACAGGCTAATATTAATAGAAAATTAAAGTAATTTTTTTTAATGTTCTACAGCATTAAAATCAAACAAGCATCCTCCAGAGACCTGAAATGATGGGTAAACTGTCCTGCAGCTTCCTGTGAAGTGATACAGTACCGTTCACTCCCTGTGACGCCTGAAATTCCTTTCCAGTGGAACATTTTCACTCCCTGTGGTTTGGAATCACCCTTAAAAAAATCTAAATACCCTGTGCAGGACAGTTTACAGGCCACTGGAAGGCACTTACAGTGTGATATATGCTATACTCTTATAAAATGGTCCTTCAGAGGTTCAATAGTGAAGAAAATGGTTCTATGTAGAACCATGAACACTCAAAAAGCCCTTTGCATGATTGAATAGTTCTCTGCATGGTGAAATGGTTCTTCAGAGAGATGAAGAATGTGCTCTAGATGGTTCTATGTACCACCAAAAAGGGGTTCTTCCACTGTAACAAGCTTGTATCATAACAATAGGAGAACACTTTTTGATGCTATATACATTCCCTTTCAAAAAGGTTCTATATAGAACCATATACAGCACATTCACCATGCAAAGAACCAGTAAGCATGCAAAGGGTTCTTTGAGTGTTCCTGACTCTCAAGTAGAACCATATTCTTTACTTAAGAACCCCTGAAGAACCATCTTTTTAAGTGTGTAGTGCCAAACTTGAATTGTATGTAATTTGATAACATTAAAGTGTTCCGATCTGATCTGAACTACTTTTACATGAAATTCTGAAGCATCAGGGTGCATATAGCAGTTGTTTTGAAAGGGATTTATCCAGCCAGTAGGCTGGAGCCTCTGAGAGAACCGGCTGGGTGAATGTGTGAATATGGTGGTGAGATTGAGTCATGCTCAGTGAAACTGCATGAGAGCAATAGAGGAGAGCACGGGGGGGAAAGTGGTGGTCTTGGTGTAGTTCAGCTACTACAGTAGGACTACAGCTAATACACTGCGGCTTCAGTGGTTACTCTGTTTCAATTTCCTCGTGCTCAGGCATGGTTTCAGACAGGGCCTAACAAAGCTCTGACATCAAAGATATCTCTGTCCACCTTCAAACCACTGAGAGTGTCCACTTCCCCTCACTTCTACAGAAACACTTCACAATACATTAATGGACACAGAGGCTTATGGTAAACAGATGTTAGTGCTGTTGACCCACCACTTCACGTAATCACACAGGTTTGTTGACAGTGGAGTGGGGGGAATCCCAGCGTCTCAGGGTACTCTCTTATCTATGTTACCTTCTTGTTTTCCACGTTTTTGTTTATGCTGTTATAGTTAGATCTGCCGGAGTCACCAGCCACACTCTGAATTTTATTATTTTTTTCCATATTTCCTACAGTCATACTTCTGAGCAGAACTAATTTTGTCTCTTTACTCTTCCTGAGATAATGACTGCCCTCCTGTCCCGCTGTTGGAAGACTGACCATCAGGGCCTCCTCCTCACCTTATCAGTCAGAGACTGCCTTTATCAGTGCAGTTTCTAAAGCTTTACCATCTAGACTTCAAACAGAGATCCTCTTAGCTTTTATTTGGTATTTAGCTTATTAAATTGTAAATACTGTTTGACCAGAAGAGGATGGGTCTCCCCTTGTGAGTCTTGGTTCCTCCCAAAGTTTCTTCCTCCAGTCTGAGGGAGTTTTTCTTTGCCACCATTCCCTCTGGCTCTGGGGATATTGTAGCTGTATGTTTTTAAACTTCTGTAAAGCTGCTTTGTGACAACATTGTTGTAAAAAGCGCTATACAAATAAACTTGAATTGAATTGAAAACAGTCACACTTTGGAGAAAAATGGCATTTCCCACTTTACCCCAGATTAACCTGTCTGATAAAGCATGATGGCATCTGATGTTTGCTTCTGTAGCTACCCCACCAATTAGCATGGTGCTAACTGCGTCACTTCAGATAATCTCTTTAAACAGCATCAATGCAAGCAATTAAGCACTTTAGACACTCTACATTCAGCACCTTTGAATGGCCACCAACTTTTCAAAATCCCCCCATAACTGAGAGTTTGAGATTTAATCAGAGAGAGATTCAGGGTGGCTTGCTGTGAAATAGTTCAGATGTCTTTACAGTTGTGGTGATAGGAACCAGGGGTCGTCATGACTACAACACAAATATAGACAATTTATTTAGTATCCAAAACCACCAGAGAACCTGCACGAGTCTTCTGAGTGTATATGGAATGTTGATGATGGAAAATAGTGGAAAATCTGGAATAATCTGGGGTTCTTTGGGGACTATTTTGCCCCACATTGGCATGTATCCCTCCACCATGAATGGAGTTTAAGTTCTCAAAACTATCATAAAACAGTGTCTCAATCATCAGGCAGTGAATTCATAACCATTTCATGTAGTAATTTTCTGTGAGAGAGCTTTTAGAGGTAGACGTCTGGTTCCTATCACCACCACTGTGAACAATTCTGAATTGTCTAGAACAGAGCGTTTCACACCAAACCACTCAAATCATACAGCGCTCAAACTCTTTAAGATGTCTATTTCCTTTCACCACCACCGTGACTTGTTACGTTTCTCTAGAATTGAGCATATCTTTGTTGAATGATTTTCTGCAGAATTGTGCAGAAATCAGTGGAGTTCCCCTCTGACAGCGACTCAGAGCTGTGTATTTGCAGAGTAAACTAAAAGCTGAGGTCAGTTGCGCAGACTGGGTCACGTCAGGGCTGTGTGCCACACCATGAGGACATTGGACTGCGTTCAACTGACCCTGCTGTAAGCATTGCTGTGCATTACTGTGATTTAACAAACGCGTCTGCCTTTACTGTCTTACAGTGTGTCTGCAGTGATGCAACAAGCTGAGCAAAGAGGTATAAAAGTCTCATTATGGCTGGAGTAACTGCTCTGATCCAGCTGAGCTCAGGGGCTTAATATGTGATGCTTTACAAATCTGCAACTGACCCACTTACAGTGTGGCCTCCTGCAAAAAACCACCACTTTCTGCAGCGTGGTGGCTCTGGAGTTTCTCCCCTTCACCACTGCCCACACTTTTCCTTCCCATCACCAACAGAAAGTTCTGACCTTCATTGTCTTCAGGGAAAATTATATTTCCACTGAGTTTGAGTGATGCAGATACACAGCACAACACTGTGGTCAGAGACCAGAGACTAAAACAGTCAAATTGTTCCTCACACCTAATGCAGTAAATCAACCAAGACAGGTTTAGTGTCTCTTTTTTCATTTTAGCAGTAGAGTCATAAGGCTAAGGAGACTAGTTAGCATTAGCATGATGCTAACTGCTTAACTAGATCATCACAGACCTGTGTGGAGTTGTTCAGTAGGGGAACAACCTAACAATCTAACACAGATGTTTTACATTGTTAAAGAAGATGAAGCAGCATGAGCTTCTGGCCACATCACCATCTCCCAACCGCGGCCTACCACCAAAATTCAGAGTGGTTCATCAGCGTTTTAAAGAGATCCAAGCTAAAGAGGGTTTTCAGGGAATGTAAGTCATTTTTTCAACACCAGTTTTTTTGGTACCTGAGCTGTTTGTGTAAATCAGAGAATCCAACCTGATTACTTTAATCATCATCTTGTTTCTGCAGCACAGCAACATTTAGAAGCAGCTGACAAGCTCACAGCTAGTCTTCAGTCCAGCCTACGCACTGCGGGGTTAGTTCGTATGCAGCGTTACAGCTCTGACACCTTCAGTACACAAAGACTAATAAAGGACATTCAGTCTGTTCCAGTTTGCACAGATTTTAAACTGAAAAAGAGAAACATCTGAAAACAGAGACTTTCTGCCTTCTTAGCGTCTTTCTGACGTCAGTGTTTTAAATAAGTTTATTAATGAAATTGACATTATCAGCTGGTAAAGCTGTAGTTATTCAGAAACAATTTTCATATTTTACCGATGTTTTTATTTACTGGACTAAAATAAATCTGTCATAGTGTTCACACATAATCTGATGTGTGTGTATCAGCTGATCTGTCTGTCTGTTAGATGATAATATATAATGCAGCACAGCTGGGAAATATATTTGTTTCTTACAACATAGAATTAGTTTAGTTTATTTGGTCATTTGCACAACATGTCAGGACATTTATGCATTGAAATGCTTGTGGTGAGGCTCAGCTAATCACTCTATAGAAGTAAAAAATAAAAATACAAGAAAAGCAAACTGAAATATATTAAATATGCACAACATATACAGAAAATATAGAGACAATATGCATTTTAAAGTGACTCAGTGTTATTGTTCTTTAAAGTGACTTGGTGTTAAACTGTTATTGTCCATAGCAGAGATGATATGATATGATAACGATGTTGACAAAGTGACTGAGTGAAATGGTAGTTTCCCAGTAACCGGGTTGTTCTGGCCTGTATGCTGCGAAATCTCCTGCCTGATGGCAGGATGGTGAACAGGCTGTGTGCTGGGTGACACTGTCTGTCCGGATTGTTTTGATTTTCCTGAGGCACCAGGACTGATAGATGTCGTGTAAGGCTGGTAGCTTGTATAGTGATTTGTATAGTAATTTGTATAGTTGATAGTTAATATATTATAGAATTATATTGAATTAACTCTGTTTGCATTGATTGGTGTTAAACTGGCCCTCTGTTTCTTACAGTGAACCCACCCATGAGCTAAACTGGAACACTGCACTCCCCTCAAATTGGGTGGAGTTTGTCTGAATGGTAGGAGCTAGAGACAAAGTTCAAGTGCTCATTTGTAGCATAGACGCCTGAATAAAAACATGATTATACCAACTTAATTTTTAAAAAAATATTTTGCAAAAAACAAACTGTTAGGTTGTGCTCTGCTCTTCCCTGCATCTCTAATAGACTTAATTATGTGGTGGCTGACACTGTATGACTCTCTGTTATCTATAAACATGGACTAAAGTATGTTAAGATAGCCAAAAGCACCCAGTCAAAGGTAAGTAAAAATACATCTACAGAGAACATATTTTTATGCAGATTTTCTAGCAAAATGCATAATTATTTGCTTAATTATTTGAGTTTAAACGTCCACAGTGTGAGTTTTGGAGACCTCTCTGGTGGAATCGTGTGACTGCATGCAACATTCTGTAGCATGGGTTGCGCTTCGGCAAGTGGATGAATCTGATACAGAGAACTCAGTCAGGACTTTGTGAACCAGCATAGACTAGCATATGTAGTGTTTTGGATGCAGAAATGTCAGTTATTACACTGATCACCAGCCAAACCAGCACATGAGGTAAACTTAAATTACATTGCTTTACTTAAAAATTACGCAAAAAAGTGAGTAAAGTTGCTGAACAGGTTGGAGCTTAAAGAACTTTACATCTGAGTTGTCATTCCTCTCAAATGGTCAGTGATCCATCTCCAGAGAGTAAGGCCACTCAAACAGCCTGGTCAGTATAAATGAGTCCACTGAGTTGCAGTCTCTGCTTTTACACACTCTAATTGATCGTTGATTAAATTGATTAAAACACCTCTGTTATATTAATGGTCTGGGTTGCACAATGAATAAAGTCTTAGATCAGACTGTAATCAGTCATTTCTGAGACTCTGATAGTTTGATACATGTCTGTCAGTCTGTCAGCATCACAGCTTCAGACTGAACTGATAAACCTGATCAACTCCAACAACAACAACTCAACATCAGAGTCACTGACACTAAAACAACATGCAGAATTATTTCCATTAATCGGAAAAAATAGAAATTAATCAATAGAAAACAACAGAACCACCAAGAATGCTGGGAAGCACAGACTCTTCAGTGTGTAGGACTGATCCAGATTAACTGATCTGGACAGCACTCTTAAAAAAAGATGGCTCTTTGAGGGTTCTTTAGTAAATAAAATGGTTCTATATAGAACCATGAACACTCAAAGACCCCTTGATTAAATGAAATGGTTGATGCAGAATGTGCTGTATATGGTTCCATATTGAACCTTTTCGAAAATGGTTCTGTAGCACCCAAAAGGGTTCTCCTATTGTTACAATGTCAAGCTTGTAATAATATGAGAACCCCCTTGGGTGCTATATAGAACCCTTTTCACGCAGATTTTCCATAATTTTTTTCTTAAATCACGCAAAGAGTTCTTTGAATGTTTAGTTTAGTTTAGTTTAACTTCAGTAACGTAGCATTAAGCAAGAAAAAGTGTGCTACTAGATCAGAACACTGTTAGAAATAAAGGTTATGTGCAGGAACATTTTCATTCATTAAGGTACAAACAGTAAAAATGTTCCCTCAAAGGTACAACAGTGGTTTTAAGGTCTGATTGTGAATCTTAAATACGTTTTTCCAGGTGAACAGTTTGTATTTCATAACCTTTTCATAACCGAATGTTTTAAAACAGAACGGTAAAATAAACGTCCTGGAGATGAGACGAGGTGTGTGGAGTCAGTACATCTTAGAAAATATCATTTCAGTGGTTTATGGTACAGTTATGTTCCCTGACTAAAGGTACTGATGGAGCCTTGAGGGTTCCACCCCAGTGACAAGAGGGGAACTGCCCCAGAGACAGTTTAGTACCTTTATTTCTGAGAGTGAACAGTGCAGATATGAAAACTATATGACATCACATACCAAAATGAGTTGCACAGATCCTCTATTTTAGACTCCTGATGAATTGACATGCAAACTGAATTCATTTGTTATAAAGGATTAAGAAATTTAATTAAACTTAATTATCTGCCAGTACAGCAAGATCATTTAACCTTAAAATTACTTAAAATAAGCAAAAAGGTTTAGAAATAATGATCTAAAGAGAAATATGCACCACAATCTTAAACAAAAATGTTTTTTCAATGGTTCTTTAGTAAAGGCAGTGATTCTGTGCAGAACCATTAACGCTCAAAGAACCATTTGCATGATTGAATGTTCCTCTGCAGGGTGAAATGGTTTTTCAGATTGATGGAGAATGTGTCATATGTGGTTGTGTACAGCACCAAAGAGGGTTCTGATACTGTTACACTGTCAAACTTGTAGAAGACATTTTTGGTGTTATTCTGAACCCTTTTCAATAAGGTCTGTAGAACCGTATCACTGCAGTG
The DNA here is from genome assembly GCF_015220715.1 of Pygocentrus nattereri. NCBI lineage: Eukaryota > Metazoa > Chordata > Actinopteri > Characiformes > Serrasalmidae > Pygocentrus > Pygocentrus nattereri. Next base: position 12,450,365 of record NC_051234.1, on the reverse strand, counting down.
AGAAAAGCAGAGCAGACTGATTGGGTGGAGTGTGTAGGCTATAAAGATCACAGCTAATCAGATCAGTTCATCAATAACAGCCAGATCTTTCCCCTCTGAGACAGCTTACAGTTTCTGTTTGAGCTCCATTTACTAAACTCTGAATTCACCCACGGTTACAATGTTACACTTCAATTAACTTTCAACAGGACTTAGTCTGGATTATAAATGACATGTACATTAGATTATAAAGATTATAAAGCAAATGACAAACTATTAAGACACTGCAATGAGAAATGGCTGCCCAGCAAACAGACCTACAGCCAAGAAACAAAACAGGGGTCCTTGGGGGTCTAGGATCCCCTAATGACCCTCTAGGATCCCCTGAATGTTTTTGAACCGAAATGAATTAATAAGAACTTTGTGTTAATTAGATTAAAAAGATTAAATAAAAGAAACAGCAACTGACTGTATATGGTTCCTAATGGTGTTCATGTCGCTCTGTGGAGCTCAAACAGTGCAGGACGTGTTTGATTGCCAAATGAAATGTTCTCTTAGTCTGACCAGGAGCAGTGGTGGACAGTAACAAAGTAAATGTAATTTGTTACTGTACTTAAGTCATTTTTTTGTGTACTGAAGTTTTTCCATTTTGGGCGACTTTTTACTTTCACTCCACTTACATTTCAAAGTCAAATATCTTATGTTTTACTACACTACATTTTATGAAATCTGTCATTCCTTTTGGTTTATGTGTGTATAACAACGGAACAGGTCAAAATGAAAGAAGTGTAAAGCAAGAACACCAATCAGGGCAGAGCGTACACTTTGTTTTGAGCTTGTTTTGACCTGTTGGACATACCAAGCCAGTACAAGCACACGGTTCAACGTCAGTGCAGCAGCATAAAATTTTGGGAGTGTCTATTCAATATAAATGATGAACTAACCTAACTTTGTGTAAATAGACCACAATATAGAAATATGTACACATATGCAGTCGTGACTGAAGTGTCTTTTTTCTGAATTTATACCAACATTATTTCATTCTATAGTAAATTAGTTTTAGCTAGTCTATGTTCATGAACAGAGACCTACAGATGCAATATAGTAAAGGAAATCTCATTTGTGAACCAGAGTTTAAAGCAAGTTTTTTTAAATTTAAACTTGTAACTAAGTTTCATTAAGTTAATTAATAATCCTTTAGTCCTTTTACTTTTGATACTTAAGGACATTTGAAGGCAAATACTTTTGTACTTTTACTCAAGTGGAGGTCTAAAGGGAGGAACTTCTACTTTTACTGGAGTAATATAGTCTGTGTATGCAGCGTCCAAACACAGGACGTGGTGTCTCAGCATGGCAGGTGAAACGTGCCCATCTCCAGAGCTTTATTACTGGATAGTGCTTGTTTGTGAAAATAGTTCTTTAATGAGGCTGCTCAAAAATCACAGTCATTGACCTTCACTTGGCGCCAATTCAGCTCCAGCTCTGAGCCAGATTTGCTAGAGACGTGAAGAACAGCACTGAGCTGGCCTCCTCAGAGTTCGGTTAATTTTTAACTCTGAAACAGGGGTGAACACATACGGCAAACGATCAGCAGCATGATAAAGATACTGTCCCTCAGACTGACCAGCTACACAGTTATTATTAATTTATAAGTCATGAAATTGATGCATTTATTTCCAAAATCTGCACAGTAAAAAAAAACTTTTGGGGTTTTAACTTTAAAAAGTGTCTGAACTGCCTTAAATACACAAAACTGTTCCCTGTTCTATTAACTTACTATTGAAAATTCAGATTTTGAGGCAGCCAAAACTTTTTATGTTTACTAAATTAAGCAGTTATCAGCTAATAAAAGGAAAGAATTTTACTTAATAACATGATTTAAAACATGTAAAGAAATCTAAAATTGACATCATTTTCCTACAACAGTCTCAAAATGAGAAATATTAGATATATTGACTAGATTTAAGATGATCTCACTTGCCAAAAGGTCCTTTTCTGCAGTGTCAGTTAAGCTCCTTGTGATACGTGTGATGAGTTGAATGTGCTAATTTTGTTGTCCTGTAAATACAGTAGAGCTCCAGGGCAGAGACACACAGCACTGAACAGGGTCTGCACATTTCTTTCCTTTCATGATGCACAGTGGGGCTCTTCAGGTCACCTGTTGTTGATTTGATGCACCTCAGAGGAGCCATAATGGAGCCACTGCAGTATTTAAGGTGGAACAGATCAACCCAAATAAGAAAACTTCAGTCTGGTGTAAATTTCTCTCCTAGAACTTTTAATGGCTTTAAAGCAGATGTGGATAGATGTGAACAGATGTGCTGTGTACTTATATGCTAGTGTGGCACCAAAGCTTGCACAGGAACACTCTCAAGTAGGTCACTGCAGCAGCTTCACCTACACGAGTTTCTGCAAGCTGGGTTTCTCAGGAGCCGCAGATGAGTCAGTGAGAAACTGAAGCAGAAGTATTTTCCTTCCAGTGACGCTAAACACAGATTTCTTCTTAACCTCCACCTGCAGGACATGCTTACCACACACTGAGCACCAAAACAGCCTGCATTCTATCAAATGTCACCTTCAGAGTGCATTGAAAAGGAAACATGCTGTGGATTCAGACTGCAGAGTTATTGCAGGTTAAACAGACAGGAGTGAATGAATGATTGAAAAGATGGACAAATGAGGATGGAAAGTTGCCAATTTGGAAGCTACTGGGACTCAAAGTTCACTTGGCCACTGATATTAAGGGTAGATTTGCTGCCTCAGCAGCGTCTGTCCAGGACTGTTACTTTAACTTTAAAGAGACCAGCATTACAGTCTGATTTTTAACACCCAACATGGGTTAAACTATCATATACTGGGGTGTTTACACTGAATAATCTGACCACTGCAGAAAATCAGACTGTGTCAGTAATTGGTTCCGCGTGTGTACACTTAATAATCTGATAACTGCAGAAAATCAGACTGTGTCAGTAACGGGTTCAGTGTGTTTACACTTAATGATTCAATAACTGCAGAAAATCAGACTGTGTCAGTAATTGGTTCAGTGTGTTTACACTTAATGATTCGATAACCGCAGAAAATCAGATTGTATCAGTAATTGGTTCGGCGTGTGTACACTTAATAATTTGATAACTGCAGAAAATCAGACTGTGTCAGTAACGGGTTCAGTGTGTTTACACTTAATGATTCGATAACTGCAAAAAATCTGACTGTGTCACTAACGGGTTCGGTGTGTTTACACTTAATGATTCAATAACTGCAGAAAATCAGAATGTGTCAGTAACTGGTTCAGCATGTTTACACTTAATAATCCAATCACTGCCGAAAATCAGATTGTGTCAGTAACTGGTTCATCATGTTTACACTTAATAATCCAATCACTGCAGAAAATCTGATTGTGTCAGTAACTGGTTCATCATGTTTACACTTAATAATCTGATACATCTGATCAGATTAGGGTTAAGTTTAGTTTGTGTTGCATTATGTTCAAAAAACAAGCATCATTAGTTTTCCCATAATCTCTCTTTATCATTCTGAATCAAACAGGCTGTTTCTGTTACTGTGCCTTTAAGACTGATATATGTAAATGAGCTCTGTTCTGATTGTCCTGTATTGTGCCTCATTCAAAAAGCTGAAACACTCCAGATAACTTAAGGGCTAAATTGCTAGTCTGAATTTGTAGACATATGTAAATGTGCTCTTTTTGTGACATCACACAGCCACTGATGTCAAAACGATGCTTATTTTCTGTTACAAAGGCTTTACAGACTGGAAACTAATAGTGTTTACACACTACATCAAACTCTCACCTGTAAGCATATCAGACTGTGTGAAAAATGGACTGTGTGTATTATTATGTCATTTTAGCTACTCTACTGTACATTTAACTGAGACCTTTTCAGTTGTTCATCTCAGTACACCAGTTTCCCCTTTTGCGTTTTTGCTCTGATTCCTCTTTGCTGACCACATCCTCAGACTTCTGTATCCTCTCCAATGAGCCAGAACAACAGATCATATAATTTCAGCTCATTTCAGGCAGATTTACTACGTCCAGGTACGCAGGAAGTGTGCTTTATAACTGAACTTAAACACTTTTTTGAATTTGAAGGTGTAAATGCTGGACATACCAACTCTCTGCACAACATTTCACATGTGTCTCCGATGTGGACTGAATGAAGAATGAAGGGTTTCCAGTGTGATGGTCAGCCATGAGTGATTTCCTGAGTGTCCATTGGTCAGTTTCACAAGAATGTAGATGGGCACACAAATCCACCAGTTCCACATGGTGAGAGACAGGTGACATGTATGTCAGCCCCTCTTCATAGGCTCATAACTCCGGATGTGAGTGTCATATGATCTTGTGAAAAGACGGAATGGAAAGGGTGACTCTACAGATTCAAGAAATGTTTGAATTGGATTTCTGAGCTGGATCGCAAGGGCGAGTCTTTCAACCCCAGAGGGTTAAAAAAGCTGCATATTTGGTTGCTGCAAAGAAATATTAAAGAATAAACACAGTATTAACAGAACAGCTGTTAGCATTAGCATCTTGGACTCTGAAATAAAGGTGTATTAACTTTTACAACCAAAATAAAAAATGGTGTATTTGTAGACAGACTCTCTCCTCCACTGTGCCCGTACTAATGTGTCTACTGTTTATTCCCAACCACTACACAGTGGTTGGGATACGTAAGGCAGTGCACATTGCACTGCCTTTAAAAAATTGCTGAACAGAGAAACCTCAGTAGATTTAGACATGACTGAGTGCTGAATGAGTAGCAGTGTTTATTAAGTTACAGACACAGCCATTAGCATGTTAAATGTACGCAAGATGCAAAATACAGGGGGTCCTGGGTGATCCGGGACCCCCTAATTAACCTCTTGGAACCATAAAATTCCCCCAAAATTCTGGGGGTCTTTGAAAATTATAAACTATAAAAAAAATTATTATAAATTATAAAACTTATTATGATGTGGTGCTGTAGCAGACTGGTTCACCCAGTTGGTCCTTCATAGCCTAGAAACTGTAACTCGGACCGGATTCATCTGAAGAACTTTACAATGAGCTGCAGCAGATCTGTAAATCTGAAAACTCACCCAGTTTCCTGAGAGTTTGGGGTGTAGAGTGACTGTTCCTTATTTCTCACACTGAAGACGAGGAAGAGGAGACAAGGAAGATCTCAGTTAATGTGAGGAAGAGCACAGAATAGCACTAGAACAGTTTTCACACACTGGATGTTCATGTCTATAGTTGCTAGTTAATTTGTGACTTTTGGATAACAGGTTTAGTAGAAGAGTTAACTAGTGTGACTAAGGACTCAGTGAAGACACTCCTCCGATTTAAGGTTCAGCTTCTGAATGAAGCTCTTTACTTTCACTTTTCTAAAATGGAAAGTATCTCAGTGTCTCTGAGCTTCACAGGATTACGAAAAACTGCAGTTTAGCATAAAAGAACAGAACTCTCTCATTATCGCCCTGTAGTGGCAGCCCTCAGTTCAGGAGTTGTTTTCTTTTGTTTGTCTGATTCTGTTCTTAGAACCCTGTTCGCTCTTTCAATTCTGCACAATGACACAGTATCTGAGGCAATAAAAAAAGAAACTATTGTTATGAAAGCAGGTTGTTATGAAAGTGTTTTAGCTGGAAAAGTGGCAGGCAGTGATGAATTTTTGCAGTGTGGATTAGCGTGAACAGTTGTTGGCAGATCAGTTAAGAACTCTGGTTTTCTGTGGGATTAAAGAGAGGCAGCAAACTGAGGAATATGAGTAGAATAATAATAAAAAAACTATGAAAATTAAAACACTGAAATAATATTACACTAATTAAAATCACCACAGAATCTGATGGCCTTGAAAATTTCACTGCAAACAACTGGATACGAAGAGTCTAAACAGTGCTATCCTGTGGCTCTACAGTGCAGGTGCACTGATTAACCACTGCATTCTTTTAAAAAGAGACCTGTTTATTTTTACTCATTTATTTTAATAAAAATACTCTTTTCAGCCAGAAATGTATTATCTTGAATATTATAAGTTTAATATATTTTTTGGTACACACTTTTTTGTTCTCAAACATTTAGTATCTGGCATCAATTAAAAGGGAATTTGACCAATTTTTCACAATTCTTGCATTATTCAGATGAAAAATTCTCATTAAAACACAGCCCCTCACATCTCACCACACAAATTACTTTTTCGCATCTTAACAATTGACGTATGCAGAAATTTAGAAACATTGGTGGAGCTCCCCTTTAACGTTAGAAGCTGGTGGTGTGAATATAAAGCAGAGAAAGTTCCCCAAATTGGCTTTGATTGTGTTAAGAATGTAATAAAGAGCTGAACTTCGTGCTCAAGAATGCAAAGTTAAAGTTAACTTATATAAAATATTCATTGTTTTAAACATGTCAGCAGTAAAAAGTTTACAAGCTTTAAAAGCTTGTAAAAACATGTTTGAAAATAGTTTTCAGTGGCATTATGTATGAATTTATTTTAAATATAATGTATTGCTGCTGTCGGAACAAAACCTCATATCTCCATTTTTGGTGTTTCTCAGTTTTTGAAAATGCCTGTTGCCCTTTACATTGTGCATCATTTTTATGATGAATGGACCAATAGAAATGACTTACTATTACTTGAAACGGTGTCCATTGACTTACATTAAAAATAAAGTATGTATGTATGTATTTTTTCTGCTTCTGTAAAGTTACCATTTTGAAGATACGAGGTGTTGTTCCAACAGCAGCAACATATTTTTTAAACACATTGTTTTGTGCAGAGACATTAGTGGGCTGGAAGTTAGGGAACTAGCCTTGTGACCAGAAGGTTGTCGGTTCAATCCCCTTGGCTGACAGTCCATGACTGAAGTGCCCTTGAGCAAGGCACCCAACCCCCAATTGCTCCCTGGGTGCTGTGGATAGGGCTACCCACTGCTATAGGCAAGTCACTCCCCCCTAGTGTGTGTGTTCACTAGAGTGCATGTATGTGGGTGTTTCACTGCATGGATGGGTTAAATGCAGAGATCTAATTCCACAGTGTGCAAACACAGTTGGCTAATGAACCCTGTTTTGGGTGAAGGTCAGTTGTTCTAATGTTATCATACAGTAATAGGTTATTATGGGTTATAATATTTTTTGTGTTTTACTGTCCTATCTAGAGTGAGGAGAACAGTCAGAATGAAGAAAATGTTCACTGTGTGCTGTTTTAAACAGTGCTGTGAGTGTCTCTGTCTGACCTGTTCCACCAAAACTGTAGGGATTGAACGAAAAGCTCTGTATTTATTACAGCTGTAATGTGTAACATTAACACTCAGTAAAGTTCTTTTAAAACTGAACTGAAACCACAGCGGCTCAAACAGAGCAGAGCTGACAGTCATGACACTGAGCTGAGCTCCGCTGCTGGTTCAGGCTGTAATTGGGTTCCCTACTGACAGAAGAATGAAAGGTTAAAGGGGACATTTTTCAAAATTTCTGCTTAATTAACTGGTTAAGATAGCACATTCAGAGTGGTTCAGAGCGGTTTGGTGTGAAACGGTCTGTTCTGGAGAAACTTGCAGAGAATTGTTCACAGTGGTGGTGATACGAACCAGACGTCCACCTCTAAAAGCTCCTTCATAGAAAGTTACTACGTGAAATGGTCATGAATTCACTGCCTGATGACTGAGACACTGTTTTATGATAGTTTAGAGAACTTAAACTCCAATCATGGTGGAGGGATACATGCAGGGCGCAGTGAGGCAAAATAGTCCCCAAAGAAAATTTATTTCAGATTTTCCACTATTCTCCATCATCAAGATTCCATATACACTCAGAAGACTTGTGTAGGTTCACTGGTTATTTTGGACAGTAAATAAATTGTCTATATTTGTGTTGTAGTCATGGCGACCCCTGGTTCCTATCACCATCACTGTAAAGACATCTGAACCATTTCACACCAAACCACTCTGTTTACATCTCACACACTGAATTTTATAAATTGGTGGAATTCTCCTTTAAAGTCTAACATGGTCTCAGAGGCCACAATCCCCATTCACTCCTGGCTGCACTTTCTACACACAGAGGGGAGATAACGAAGTGAGTGAAAGTGCAGAACTGTGTCATCTGCTGGCTGAATTTAAAACTTTCAATCTCTAACCTCCATTCATTTCTCCACAGACATATTTCTGAGAACAGAATAAAATCAGTTAAAGGTAAAACTTTAGCAAAACAGTCACTGTACAAGCACATCAGCTATGAATACAACACAGCAGCAGAACAGAATGAGTGGACTTAAACTGCCGTAGGCTGAGTGGGTGGAGCTAAACTGCTCTAGGCTGAATGAGTGGAGTTAAACTGCTATAGGATGAATGGTGGGGCTAAACTGCAGTAGACTTTATTATCATTTATACACTTTATCAATCTCCATGATCTGGACCCTTTCAAATGTTTTGATGGTGATGATTTTACATTTAGAATTAAATGTTCTTGATGGTGATGGTTCTGCAGTTTACATTTACATTTACAGCATTTAGCAGACGCTCTTATCCAGAGCGACTTAAAAGAAATGCTTTGTCAATCTAGAGAAAGTATCTTTGCTAGCTACCAATAGCTTAGAGAAAAGAGTCCTGAGCTCAGATACTGCTAGAAAACAAAATGTTACTGCAGACACCGAGAGAAAAAGTAAGAGTTGAACACAGAACTCTGTGCCACTCAATGCAATAAAATTACAATAAAATACAATACAATACAATAAACTACAATACACAGTGCATCCATCCATCCATCCATTATCTTCCGCTTCTCCAGGGTTCGGGTCGCGGGGGCAGCATCCTAAGCAATGAGGCCCAGACCTCCCTTTCCCCAGCCACTTCCACTAGCTCTCCAAGGGGGATTCCGAGGCACTCCCAGGCCAGCTGGGCGATATAATCATGCCAGCATCTCCTGGGTCTTCCCCGGGGGTCTCCTCCCAGGTGGGCTTGCCTGTGACACCTCCCGAGGGAGGCGTCCAGGAGGCATCCTAACCAGATGCCCAAACCACCTCAGCTGACTCCTCTCTACATGAAGAAGTAGCGGCTCTACTCCGAGTCCCTCCCGGATGACCGAACTTCTCACCCTATCTCTAAGGGAGAGTCCAGACACCCTGCGGAGGAAACTCATTTCAGCCGCTTGTATTTGCGATCTTATTCTTTCGGTCATTACCCAAGCTCATGACCATAGCTGAGGGTGGGAACGTAGATCAACCAGTAAATCGAGAGCCTTGCCTTATGGCTCAGCTCTTTCTTTACCACAACAGACCGGTAAAGACCCCGCATCACTGCTGACCCAGCACTAATCCGCCTGTCAATCTCCCGCTCCCTTGTACCATCACTTGTGAACAAGACCCAGAGATACTTGAACTCCTCCACTTGAGGCAAGAGCCTATCTCCGACCCAGAGAGGGCTCTCCACCCTTTTCCGCCTGAGAACCATGGTCTCGGATTTAGAGGTACTGATTCTCATCCCGGCCACTTCACACTCAGCTGCAAACCGATCCAGTGAAAGCTGAAGTTCGCGGCCTGATGTCCCCAATAGGACCAAATCATCTGCAAACAGCAGCGATGTAACCCTGAGGTCACCAAACCGGACACCCTCCATCCCCTGACTGCGCCTAGAAATTCTATCCATAAAAATTATGAATAGCAACCCTGACGGAGTCCAACTCTCACTGGGAACGAGTCTGACTTACAGCTTTGTTTGTACAGGGCATGAATGGCTCGTAGCAAAGAGCCATGTACCCCGTACTCCTGAAGCACCTCCCACAGAATACCCCGGGGAACACAGTCGAATGCTTTCTCCAGATCCACAAAGCACATGTGGACTGGTTGGGCAAACTCCCATGAACCCTCCAGAATCCTGGAGAGGGTGAAGAGTTGGTCCAGTGTTCCATGACCAGGGCGGAATCCGCACTGCTCCTCCTGGATCCGAGGTTCGACTATAAGTCGGACTCTCTTCTCCAGTACCCCTGCATAGACCTTACCAGGGAGGCTGAGGAGTGTGATTCCCCTGTAGTTGGAACACACCCTCCGGTCCCCTTTTTTAAAAAGAGGCACCACCACCCCAGTCTGCCAATCCAGTGGCACCGCCCCCGATGTCCACGCAATGTTGAAAAGGCCTGTCAGCCAAAACAGCCCCACAACATCCAGAGCCTTGAGGAACTCAGGGCGGATCTCATCCACCCCTGGATCCTTGCCACCAAGGAGCTTCTTAACTACCTTAGCGACTTCGGCCTCAGTAAAGGACAAGCCTATTCCCATGTCCCCAGACTCTGCCTCCTCACTGGAGAACGTGTCGATGGGATTGAGAAGGTCCTCAAAGTATTCCTTCCACCGCCCAATGACGTCTTCAGTCGAAGTCAGCAGCACACCATCTCCACTATATACAGTGCTAGTGGCACACTGCTTTCCCCTTCTGAGTCGCCTGACGGTTTGCCAGAATCTTTTCAGAGCCAACTTACTCACTTTCCAAGGCCTCACCAAACTCCTCCCATACACGGGTTTTTTGCCTTGGCAACGACTGAAGCCACAGATCGCTTGGCCTGTCGATACCTGCCAGCTGCCTCTGGTGTCCCACAGGCCAACCATGCCCGGTAGGACCTTCTTCAGCTTGACGGCATCTCTCACCTGGGGTGTCCACCACCGGGTTCGAGGATTACCACCCCGACATGCACCTACTACCTTACGGCCACAGCTACTGTCAGCCGCTTCAACAATGGAGGAACGGAACATGGCCCATTCTGAGTCAATGTCCCCCACCTCCCCCGATATCTGGTCAAAGTTCCGACAGAGGTGTGAGTTGAAGATCAATCTGACAGGTTCTTCTGCCAGACATTCCCAGCAAACCCTCACTACACGTTTGGGGTTGCCTGGTCTGACCGGCATCTTCCCCCACCACGTGATCCAACTCACCACCGGGTGGTGATCAGTTGACAGCTCAGCTCCTCTCTTTACCCAAGTGTCCAAAACACATGGCCGCAAGTCCGATGACATGACTACAAAGTCAATCATTGAACTGCGGCCTAGAGTGTCCTGGTGCCATGTGCACTTATGGACATCCTTGTGTTCAAACATGGTGTTCGTTATGGACAAACTGTGGTTTGCACAGAAGTCCAAAAACTGAACACCACTCGGGTTCAGATCAGAGAGGCCATTCCTCCCAATCACACCCCTCCAAGTCTCACTGTCATTGCCCACGTGAGCGTTGAAGTCCCCCAGTAGGACAATAGAGACTCCAGGAGGAGCACTTTCAAGCACCCTTTCCAAGGACTCTAAGAAGGCTGGGTACTCTGACCTGCTGTTCGGTGCATAAGCACAGACAGCAGTCAGGACCCGTTCCCCAACCCAAAGGCGTAGGGAAGCTACCCTCTCGTCCACCGGAGAAACCCCCAACATACAGGCACCATGTCGAAGGGCTATGAGAAAGCCCACACCTGCCCGCTGCCTCTCACCATGGGCAACTCCAGAAAAGAATAAAGTCCAGCCCCTCTCAAGGAGATTGGAACCAGAGCCCAAGCTGTGTGTTGAGGTGAGCCCGAATATATCTAGCCCGTATCTCTCAACCTCGCGCACCAACTCAGGCTCTTTCCCCGCCAGTGAGGTAACGTTCCAAGTTCCAAAAGCCAGTTTCAGCAACCGAGGATCAGAACGCCAAGGCCCACGCCTTTGGATACTGCCCGATCCACAAAGCACCGAACCCCTACTACTGCCCATCCTATTGGTGGTGGGTCGATGGGAGGGGGGACTCATGTAACTCCTTCGGGCTGGGCACCATGAGTAAATGCCCGGCCACCAGACACTCGCTGGCAAGCCCCTCCCCCAGGCCTGGCTCCAGGGTGGGGCCCCGGTAACCCTGTTCCGGGCAGGGTACACAAGTCCTGTTCTTGTCTTTTCATAGGGGTAATACACAGTGCAATAAAATAAAATATATATAAGTGCACCACATAGTTCAGTGCTCATTTAAGTGCATTGTAAAGAGATGAGTCTTCAGTCTACATTTGAAGATTTAAGAGACTCTGCTGTTCAGACAGCCAGTGGGAGTTCATTCCACCACTTGGGTACCAGTACAGAGAACATTCTCGACGCTTGCCTTCCACGCGCCTTGAAGGATGGCGGGTCAAGCCGAGCTGTACCCGAAGCTCGAAGGGCTTGTGGTACAGTTCGAGATTTCACCATTGCCATCAACCATCGCACCTGGGCAGCCTCTTGGGTGAGGAAGGGTCGGATCCTTCGGATGTTGTACAGGAGAAACCTGCATGACCGAGGCAGGTTCGCAATGTGAGTTGAGAACGATAACTGGCCATCCAGACTCACACCAAGACTTCTTGCCTCAACAGATGGAACAATCAGGGAGTTCTCGAATGAGATTCCAAGATCATGATGAGGACCTGTAGTTGCAGGGATGAATATCAGCTCAGTCTTGCTGGGATTGAGCTTCAGGTGGTGAGCTGCCATCCATGAAGAGATGTCAGACAGGCATGCTAAGATGCGACTGGAAACCTGTGTGTCAGAGAGTTAGAAAGAAAACATTAGTTGAGTGTCATCAGCATAACAGTGACAAGAGAAACCATGAGAAGATATTACATCACCAAGAGAGCTAGTGTAAAAGAGAAAAGAGAAGATGACCCAGGACCGAGCCTTGTGGGACACCAGTGGAGAGCCTGCATGGAGAGGATGTGAACCCTCTCCATGTTACCTGACAAGAGCGATCCTCCAGATAGGACTTGAACCACTTCCACGCATAGCCAGTGATTCCAAGGTTGGTGAGGATGTCCAAAAGGATCGTATGGTTGACTGTGTCAAAAGCTGCTGAGAGATCAAGAAGGATCAGGACAGATGACAATTTGGCCGATCTTGGAGATTGGAGGTTCTCGGTCATTGCGATGAGGGCAGTTTCTGTAGAGTGTGCTGGTTTGAAGCCAGACTGGTTGGGGTCCTGGAGCTGGTTCTGTGTGAGAAAGAGAGACAGTTGATTATAGACTGCACATTCAAGAATTTTTGAAAGGAAAGAAAGAAGTGATACTGGTCTGTAGTTGTTGACATCAGAGCTGTCAAGCATGGGTTTCTTCAAGATGGGGAGTACTCTTGCTGTCTTGAAAGTTGATGAAACTTAACCTGATGCCAAGGACTAGAAACGTGATGAAGGGCAGTAGGTCCTCAGAAATTGACTGAAACAATGCCGATGGGATGGGATCCAGTGGGCAGGTGGTTGGGTTACTGGATTTGATCAGTTGAAGGATAGCATCTGTGGAAAGAGAAGAAAACAGTTTAAGGGATTGAGAATGAGATGATGTTGTCTAGTGGAAGGAGTGGGGACAGAGGGAAAAGACTGGCGGATTCTATCAACCTTCTCCTCAAAGAAGGTGACAAAATCCTCAGGGGTGAGAGAACAGGGTGCAGGGGGAGGAGGAGGGTTGAGAAGAGAGGAGAAAATGTTGAAGAGCTTGCTTTGATCAGATGCTGATGCTTCTAGTTTTCCTTTGTAGAAAGATGACTTTGCAGCTGTAACTTCGAGTGAGAACTTGGAAAGGAGAGATGAATGGTATGAGTGAAGATCCGAGTCAAGCTGGGTGGGTTTCCTCCACCTTCTCTCAGTCTTCCTTAGATTGTGTCGGTTGCTGCACAGGACACCCGTCAGCCAGGGGGCAGGTGGGGAAGATCTTGCTGGCCTGGAGGAGAGAGGACACAAAAGGTTAATTACAGATGAGAGTGAAGAAAGGAAAGCATCCGTAGCCATGTTCAGTGAGAGAGGGGAAAATGAGTCAGGATGGGGAAGGGTGTTCAGGATGGTTGAGGTGAATGATGAGGAAGGAGTGGAGTGCAAGTTGCACTGAGAAGAGGAGCACAAAGGGGTGTAATGGACAGGATTAACAGGGAGGGCGAGTGAGAAAGATAGGAAATGGTGAACACAGCGATGCATGGGAGTTACTGTGACATCCAACGCAGAGGTAGGTCTGGTGAATATCAGGTCCAAAGCATTGATTGCTCTGTGCATCGGTGGAGTCTTGTTGAAAGCGAGGCCATTGTCTGATGGCAGGTTGAAGTCGCTCAAGTGTATGAGTGTGGTTTCGTCGATGGAGAAAAGACTCAGTAGAGTGTCTAACTCATCAATGAAGTAGCCTAGGGGAGAGGGAGAATGATAAAGAACAATGATGTGAAGTTTAGTGGGGAAATATACAGTGACTGCATGGTACTCAAAGGAGGAAATTGAAAGATGAGAAAAAGCAAGTGGAGTGAAACGCCATTTTCGAGACAAGAGCAAACCTGTGCCACCACCCCTGCCAGACTGCCATGGAGAATGGGAGAAGTGAAAGGCAGAGGACAGGGCTGTTGGAGTTGCTGAGTTCATGGGGGTGATCCAGGTCTCTGTCAACGCCAAGAAGTGCAGCGAATGGAAGGATGCGAGGGCTGAAATGAAGTTTGTCTTTTGCACAGCAGATTTTCAATTTCAGAGCCCACCTGCAACCCTGGTCTGACATTCTGACGACCGTAGTGGATAGATGAGGTTACTGGAATTACGAGTCCTGTGACGGTGAGTAGTTCTACATGATCTGTGGGATGGGTAAACAGGTATTGTAAAGCACATGATGGAAACAGTAATTAGGATATTAAAAGGTAATGAAGGATAACAAAGCACTACTTAGCCAAGTTAAGCAGATGCATCTCAGTTGATGAATTAGAGCTGCTACAGACCGCTACAGACAAATTTGTCTGTAGTGAAACACCTCCTCAATTTATCAGCCTTGTGACTGATAGTCCGGCCCCTACAGTTCACACCTTTGGCTAACCCAAAACCACACCTGAAACTAGTAATTACAATTAAGTACTAGGTACAACAAGACAGCCTTGTAACTAACAGTCTAAGCTACAGAAAATCTTAACTCAGAGCCTACCTTTACCAGCAGAAAGACAGTATTCAATCAGAAGACAAGCACAACAGTTTGCTGAAGTTGTTCTTTTGTTCTACTGCAGTGCTGCAGATTTGAGCTCCACTCTCCGTGAGTGAGCTGGAATGTGGCTGATCCTCTGACCCCTGCTGAGTCTCAGTGTGGGCCCTTTCTTTTTGATGAACTTCAGAGCTTGGACTTTTATTCAGTGTCTAATATGAATTGTTCAGTATCTTCTATGAATGATTCAGTGTCTACTATTAATTATTCAGCATTTACTCTGAATTGTTCAGTGTCTACTATGAATTATTCATTGTTTAATATATATTATTCAGTTTGAATGACCTAGGTATCTAGTGTGAAACTATCTAGTGTAGTTTAGGTTCTGTGCATTAATGTTCTGTGTGCAGATGAACAGATGTGCCATGGTGATTCTGCTGTGTGGAGCAGCTGTTCATTCATTCAGATTTGATGGGCTGATAAAATATATGGACAATCATCAGGAGGAGTATGTGCAGGTAATAACAGTTATTATTAATTCTATATGATGATGATTTCGAATGTATTGAATCCACATAAAAATTAATGAGTCGGTGTTTAAAAGAACAGTTCAGCAAAATAACCGAATGAGTGGAATGTGGCTGACCCTCTGACCCCTGCTGAGACTCAGTGTGGACCCTTTCTGTTTGATTAACTTCAGAGCTTGGACTTTTGGGTGAAAAAAAATCAATCTGCCTGTAAGCCTTTTTAAAGTGACTGCAGGAGGGTTTGAGTATTTAATACTTGAGGACACACAATCAGACCTGACCAACTCCACCATGAAACTACAGCTGCTGATCATGGTGAGTAATGACCACTTTAAACAACTAGTTTCAAAATGCATTATTAAGTGTCTACTATGAATTATTTGGTATCTACTGTGAATTAGTGTCTACTATGAATTATACAGTATTTACTGTGAATTATTCAGTGTCTAATATGAATTATTCAGTGTCTACTATGAATTATTTGGTATCTACTGTTGAATAATTCAGTGTCTACTATGAATTGTTCAGTATCTACTATGAAGTATTCAGTATCTACTGTGAATTATTCAGTATCTTCTATGAATTATTCAGTGTCTAATATGAATTATTCAGTGTCTACTATGAAGTATTAAGTGACTACTGTGAGCTATTCAGCATGTATTCTGAATTGTTCAGTGTCTACTATGAATTATTCATTGTTTAATGTGAATTATTCAGTTTGAATTATCTAGTCATCTAGTGTGGAACTATCTAGTGTAGTTTAGGTTCTCTGCGTTTATGTTCTCCTGTGTGCAGATGAACACATGTGCCATGGTGTTGCTGCTGTGTGGAGCAGCTGTTCATTCATTCAGATTTGATGAGCTGATAAAATATGTGGACGATCATCAGGAGGAGTATGTGCAGGTAATAACGGTTATTATTAATTCTATATGATGATGATGTCGAATGTATTGAATGCACATAATAATTAATGAGTCTGTGTTTAAAAGAACAGTTCAGCCAAAAACTGAATTTGCCTTGGTTTAGACTCTGCGGGAGTGGGTTGCTGTGGAGAGCGACTCCAGTGATGTAACAAAGAGGGCGGAGCTGTACCGTATGATGGACATGGTTGGGGAGAAGCTGAGGAAGATGGGGGGGAAGGTGGAACTGGTGGACATTGGTGAAGAGCAGGTCAGAATCATTTATACTGATAACACAATATCTTTACTTCTACTTACAAACACAAATGATGACTCAGAGTTAAGAATCTGTACTTTACACACAATTTCTCCACTTTTTAATCAGCTATGAGAAAAATAAACAAAATATAATATCTGAAATAATAATATCTGAATAATATCTGAAATCTCTCTCTCTCTCTCTCCTCAGTCCTAATTACTGAGAGAGAGAGAGAGAGAGAGAGAGCTAGACAGACAGATAGATAGACAGGGTCAGTACCCCTCTTGACACTGGGGTAGGACCCTCAAGAGTCCATTTCAGTACCTTTAGTCAGGGAACATAATTGTACCATAATCTACTGAAGTTATATTTTGTGAGCTGTACTGCCTCCACACATCCTGTCTCGTCTCCAGGACCTTATTTTAGTGTTCTGTTTTAAAACTTTTGGAAAAGTTACAAATACATACTTTTCACCTGGGAAAACTTATTTAAGGGTTACAATCAGACCTTAAAACCACAATTGTACCTTTGAGGGAACATTTACACTGTTTGTACCTTGATGAATGAAAGTGTTCCTGCACAGATCCTTTATTTCTAACAGTGGTACTGTCCAGATAGCCCCTCAGTGTTTCTACAGCCTAAGGTGAACATTTCCTCACAGTCCTCGTGGTCACTACCTATCTCTGAACTCTCTGAACTTGCACAGTGAAGTGAGGTGGACCAGGTCATAGTCTGAATGGTCCAGCAGTGGCAGAGCTGTAGATTTCTGTGCCTCTTTAACGCTGGTCTCTCGTCCTGCAGTCCACTAACTGGCTGAGAGTGGGCAGACATGCTGAGAGGGAAACGTTATTTAATGTATGATGTAGTAACTGCTGTCACACACATATTTTTGTGTACTAGCTTAGCTCTGACACCATATGACATCACTCTCCATGTGTTAATGGCATGGTTAATGCAGTGGTTTATAGCAGGTTAAAGCAGAGCTCACTGAATAGGCACTTTTCCTCTCCTCATCTCTTGATTCTGTTTATTCTCTCTCTCTCTCTCTCTCTCTCTCTCTCTCTCTCTCTCTCTCTCTCTCTCTCTCTCTCTCTCTCTCTCTCTCTCTCTCTCTCTCTCTCTCTCTCTCTCTCTCTCTCCGTTTCCTCATCCAGCTGCCAGACGGTAGCAGTCTAGCTTTACCTAAAGTGGTCACAGCTCAGTTCGGCAGTGATGTGAATAAGCCCACAGTGTGTGTGTATGGACACGTGGACGTCCAGCCAGCACAAAAAGAGGATGGGTGGGCCACCGAACCATACAACCTCACAGAAATCAATGGTCAGTTTAATGTCCACTCTTTCTACTGAATTAATCAGTAAATATTATTAAGTTTTCTATGAATTATTCAGTATCCATCAATGAATTATTCAGTATCCACCATGAATTTCTCAGTATCCACTGTGAATAATTTAATATGCACTATGTATTATTCATCATCCACTATGAATTATTCAGCATCCACTATGAATTATTCAGGATCCACTATTAATTATTTAGCATCCACTATGAATTATTCAGCATCCACTATTAATTATTCAGCATCCACTATGAATTATTCAGTATGCACTATGAATTATTCAACATCCACTATGAAATATTCAATATGTACTATGAATTATTCAGCATCCACTATGACTTATTCAGCATCCACTAGGAATTATTCAGTATCCATTATGACTTATTCAGCATTCAGTATGAATTATTCAGTATCCACTATGACCTATTCAGCATTCAGTATGAATTATTCGGTATCCACTATGAATTATTCAGAATCCACTATGAAATATCCAATATGTACTATGAATTATTCAGCATCCACTATGACTTATTCAGCATCCACTATGAATTATTCAGTATTCACTATGACTTATTCAGCATTCAGTATGAATTATTCGGTATCCACTATGAATTATTCAGAATCCACTATCAAATATTCAACATGTACTATGAATTATTCAGCATCCACTATGAAATATTAAATATGTTCTATGTATTATTCAGCTTCCACTATGAATTATTCAGCATCCACTGTGAATTATTCAGTATCTACTATAAATGATTTAGTATCCACTAATAATTATTCAGCATCCACTATGAATTATTCAGTATGCACTATAAATTATTCAACATCCACTGTGAAATATCCAGTATGTACTATGAATTATACAGCATCTCTATGACATAGGGCCACCGAACCATACAACCTCACAGAAATCAATGGTCAGTTTAATGTCCACTCTTACTACTGAATTAATCAGTAAATATTATTTAGTTTTCTATGAATTATTCAGTATCTATCAATGAATTATTCAGTATCCACCATGAATTTCTCACTATGAATAATTTAATATGCACTATGTATTATTCAGCATCCACTATGAATTATTCTGTATCTACTATGAATTCTTCAGCATCCACTATGAAATATTCAGCATCCACTATGAATTATTCAGTATCCCCTATGAAATATTCAATATGTACTTTAAATGATTCAGCATCCACTATGAATCTATTATTTCCATTGAAGTTAATTATAATGTTCGAGTTGAAATATGATATTGTTGGTCTATGTTATGCTATCAGAAGAACAATCAAAACTCAGAGCTGAATTATATTAATATGATTGATAATGAGTAATTATATTAAATCCTCTCCCCCATAGGTAATCTTTATGGGCGTGGTGCGTCTGATAATAAAGCTCCAGTGCTTGCGTGGATCCACGCAGTCGAGGCCTTTAAAGCTCTGGACATGGTGAGACTGAACACACAGTACAACAGCACTGTGACCAGTGGACAGTGACTGTAAAACGTCTTTTTTATCCACTGCTTTTTTACCCAGAAACACTTTTAACACCCTTGATCACAGTTTATAATGTAGTTATTAATCATAAAACGTATTATTCAGATTTAGATTCTGATAATGGTTGTGATATAGATTCTGACACTGATGATGAAACTGCTTCTTATCCTGATTCTGGTTGTGAAACTGATCCTTATTCTGTCTTTGACTCTGCTTCTGATCCTGATTCTGGTTCTGATTCTGACCGTGTTCTATTTGTCCTCTTGCTGCTCTCAGGATCTGCCTGTAAATGTGAAATATCTTATTGAGGGGATGGAGGAGACGGGCTCTAACGGACTGGACGCCATGATTAAGTCTCAGAAGAGCACCTTCTTCTCTGATGTGGATTACATCATCATCTCCGACTGCGGATGGCTCAGTAAACGACCCGCCCTCACCTACGGCACCCGTGGCAACTGCTACTTTTTCGCTGAGGTACGAGACACAGAGAAACAGTATTGATACTTCACACGTAACAGTAAATTCTTCAAATACAACTGCTTGATTTTTACAGCATCAAATCAAAAACTACTTCAGTGCTGAGTAATGTATAGAACTGCAGTGGAACCTCTTAGAACATCTATCAGCATATCTATCAGAATACATCAGCATAGAAACCGAAGACTGTATAGTTCTGTTTTACTCATTTGTGGTTTATTTCGGTTTATAATAAAATGCTAAAGCTGGGGCTGTAAAACCAGCTGCAAATACTGGTAATAAATTCTGTGTATCCTGCCTTCCGCCCGAAGAATGCTGGGATAGGCTCCAGCATCCCCCCGCGACCCTGACGGAGAAGCGGCTTAGAAAATGGATGGAATGTTTTAAAACATGCAGCTTTTCTAGCATCAGCACTGCTCGCTAACAAAGTTACAGCCCTACATAACAATGTCTATCTAAACTGAGTGTGTGTGTGTGTGTGTGTATGTGTGTGTGTGTTCAGGTGGAGGGTCCGAAGCAGGATTTACACTCCGGAGTGTATGGAGGCACAGTGATTGAGCCCATGACCGACCTGATCGGGATTTTAGGTGAATTCAGAATTATTATTATTATTATTATTATTATTATTATTTTATTATTATTATTATTGGTAGTAGTAGTAGTATTGTATATGATTTAATGTAGCGGATCTAACACAGTGCACACTCCCCCCTCCCACTCCCCCTCCCCTCCCCTCCCCAGACACGCTGATCAGCCCCAGCGGGACCATCCTGATCCCCGGAATCAGAGATGCCGTGGCTCCCTTCTCTGACGAAGAGTGGAAGATGTATCAGGACATTGAGTTTGATGTGGAGAGCTACAGAGAGAAGATCGGAGTGGAGCAGCTGATGTACAACAACAAGGTGATCAGACAGAGTTCAAAGTTCACTCTGAAACAGACGGTAACATCACTATAACTGAAACTGACCACACGGTGACATCACTACAATACCAACGTAAAGCTTACAAAAGATAGACAGACAGATAGACAAGCAGACAGAAAGACAGATACAAAGATGGATAGATGGACAGATGGACAGAGAGATAGATAGATAGACGGGGAGACAAGACAGATAGACAGATAGACAAACAGACTGACAGACAGACAGACAGACAGACATATAGATAGATAGCTGAACAGATTTGGCATCACTGTAAACCTCACTCTCTGCTCTCTGCCTGCAGGTGGAGCTGTTGGCCCATCGCTGGCGTCACCCCACTGTCTCCATCCACGGCATCAATGGAGCTTTCTCTGCCCCCGGAACAAAAACTGTCATACCTGCTAAAGTCACGGGCAAATTCTCCATCCGCCAGGTGCCGGACATGGACCCCGCCGTGGTGGAGAAACAGGTCAGCTCAGGACGGCATGAATGATAACGAGGAAAAAAGAGTTTCCTCAACAGAACACAGGCTGACCACAGCTTACACTGTTTGACATGGCTGCTGCTTTGAGGCCAGGTGGTTGCTGTGGTATTCCAGCTGGTTTCTAGATGGTTGCTAGGTGGAAAAAGAAGAAGAATATTTACAGTTGGATAAGAATACAATGTGCAATTAGGAATAATAATGATAATAATAATAATAATAATAAATAATAATAATGAATTATAGGATTAAATATAAAAAGTGTATGAATCACTGGTCAAAGCTAGTGGTGTACTGCACTGATGCTGTTTCAGTTCTGATGTGTTAGTATAAGCTGACCTGTCTGTCTCTGCTGCAGGTGACTGACCACCTGCACTCTGTGTTTGCCAAGCGGAAAAGCCCCAACAAGCTGAAGGTGAAGATGATTATCGGAGCTAAACCATGGCTTGCTGACATCAAGCACTCACTGTACGAGGCAGGAAAAGCAGCAGTGAAAAGAGGTCACTAACCGGTCACTTTATTAGAAACATCTCACAGTACATATGTCCCACATGTGTCCGTTAGCTTGGTCTCTAACATCGCGTGGATAAGACTTCACTCCAATGCTGTTGCAATGGGTGTGGGTTACGATGCTTTCATGTCGTTTCTGTCCTGATGCAGTGTTTAACGTGGACGCTGACATGATCCGAGAGGGGGGGACAATCCCCATCGCCAGAACGTTTCAGGACGTGACGGAGAAGAGCATCATAATGCTGCCCATTGGAGGCTTCGACGATGGCCTTCACTCTCAGAACGAGAAGATGAGCAGGTGACTGACCACATTCCAAAACACTCCTTAACACGAAACTTACAGAGATCTAAAGATGAAAAACAGTATTTAATGTACTAAATCCTGGCTTTATGTACTAGTATTTGGCTTATTGTACTAAAATGTGGCTTAATGTACTACAACTTGGCTTTATGTACTATAATATGGCTTAATATACTAAAACCTGGCTTTATGTACTGAAATGTGTCTAAATGTACAATAATTTGGCCTAATGTACTAAAACTTGGCTTAATGTACAAAAATGTGGTTTAATATACTAAAACTTGAATTAATGTACTAAAATGTGGCCTCATGTACTAAAACCTGGCTTAATGTACTAAAACTTGCCATTATGTACTGAAACATGGCTTTATGTACTAAAATGTGGCTTAATGCACTAAAATGTGGCTTAATGTACTAAAACTTGGCTTTATGTACTAAAATGTGGCCTAAGGTACTAAAACCTGGCATTATGTACTAATGTGTGGCTTATTGTACTAAAACCTGGCATTATGTACTAAAATCAGGCCGTGAACTTCAGCTTTCGCTGGATCGGTTTGCAGCTGAGTGTCTGCAAACAGCAGCGATGTGACCTTGAGGTCACCAAACCGGACACCCTCCATCCCCTGACTGCGCCTAGAAATTCTATCCATAAAAATTATTAATAGAATTGGTGACAAAGCGCAGCCCTGACAGAGTCCAACTCTCACTGGGAATGAGTCTGACTTACTGCCGGCCATGCGAACCAAACTCCTGCTTTGTTTGTACAGGGCATGAATGGCTCGTAGCAAAGAGCCATGTACCCGTACTCCCGAAGCACCTCCCACAGAATACCCCAGGGAACACAGTCGAATGCCTTCTCCAAATCCACAAAGCACATGTGGACTGATTGGACAAACTCCCATGAATCCTCCAGAATACTGAAGAGGGTAAAGCGTTGGTCCAGTGTTCCACGACCAGGGCAGAACCCGCACTGCTCCTCCTGAATCTAAGGTTCGACTATAAGCTGGACTCTCTTCTCCAGTACCCCTGCATAGACCTTACCAGGGAGGCTGAGGAGTGTGATTTCCCCTGTAGTTGGAACACACCCTCTGACGTCTTCAGTCAAAGTCAGCAGCACACCATCTCCACTATATACAGTGCTAGTGGCACACTGCTTTCCCCTTCTGAGTCGCCTGACGGTTTGCCAGAATCTTTTCGGAGCCGACTTAAAGTCACTTTCCAAGGCCTCACCAAACTCTTCCCACACCCGGGTTTTTGCCTTGCCAATGACTGAAGCTGCAGATCGCTTGGCCTGTCGATACCTGCCAGCTGCCTCTGGTGTCGCACAGGCCAACCATGCCCGGTAGGACTTCTTCTTCAGGTTGACGCCATCTCTCATCTGGGGTGTCCACCACCAGGTTCAAGGATTACCGCCCCGACAGGCACCAACTACCTTGTGACCACAGCTACAGTCAGCCGCTTCAACAATGGAGGAGCAGAACATGGCCCATTCTGAGTCAATGTCCCCCACCTCCCCCGATATCTGGTCAAAGTTCTGACGGAGGTATGAGTTGAAGATCAATCTGACAGGTTCTTCTGCCAGATGTTCCCAGCAAACCCTCACTATATGTTTGGGTTTGCCTCGTCTGACTGGCATCTTCCTCCACCACCTGATCCAACTCACCACCAGGTGGTGATCAGTTGACAGCTCAGCTCCTCTCTTTACCCGAGTGTCCAAAACACATGGCCGCAAGTCCGATGGCACGACTACAAAGTCAATCATTGAACTGCGGCCTAGGGTGTCCTAGTGCCATGTGCACTTATGGACATCCTTGTGTTCAAACATGGTGTTCGTTATGGACAAACTGTGGTTTGCACAGAAGTCCAAAAACTGAACACCACTCGGGTTCAGAGCAGAGAGGCCATTCCTCCCAATCACACCCCTCCAGGTCTCACTGTCGTTGCCCACATGAGCGTTGAAGTCCCCCAGTAGGACAATAGAGTCTCCAGGAGGAGCACTGTCAAGCACCCTTCCCAAGGACTCTAAGAAGGCTGGGTACTCTGAACTGCTGTTCGGTGCATAAGCACAGACAACAGTCAGGACCCGTTCCTCAACCCGATGGCATAGGGAAGCTACCCTCTCATCCACCGGAGAAAACCCCAACATACAGGCGCCGAGTCGAGGGGCTATGAGAGCCCACACCTGCACGCCGCCTCTCCAGAAAAGAATAAAGACCAGCCCCTCTCATGGAGATTGGACCCAGAGCCCAAGCTGTGTGTTGAGGTGAGCCCGACTATATCTAGCCGGTATCTCTCAACCTCGCGCACCAACTCAGGCTCCTTCCCCACCAGTGAGGTAACATTCCAAGTTCCAAAAGCCAGTTTCAGCAACTGAGGATCAGAACGCCAAAGCCCACGCCTTCGGACACTGCCCAATCCACAATGACAAGGAACCCCTACTACTGCTGGACTCATGAGTGAATGCCCGGCCACCAGACGCTCGCTGGTGAGTCCCTCCCCCAGGCCTGGCTCCAGGGTGGGGTCCTGGTAACCCTGATCCAGGCAGGGTACACAAGACACAAGTCCTGCTTTCTTGTTTTCATAGGGGTGATTATGGATCACACTTTGTCTGGCCTGTCACCTAGGACCAGTTTGCCATGGGAGACCCTACCAAGAGGGTCTGTTTTGCTCCAGACAACATAGCTCCTATGATCATTCAAGCACACAAACCCCTCCACAACGATAAGGTGGTGATCCACGGAGAGGCAAATGAACTAAACTTGGCTTTATGTACTAAAATTTTAGAGGTGCTGTTTTTCATCCCAGCCGCTTCACACTCGTCTGCAAACTGGCCCAGAGAGAGCTGGAGGTCCCGGCCTAATGATGCCAACAGGACCACATCATCCACAAAAAGCAGACGTGAAATCCTGAGGCCACCATACTGGACACCCTCTGCCACTTAGCTGTTCCGAGAAATTCTGTCCATAAAAGTTATGAACAGAATCGATAACAATGGACAGCCCTGGCTGAGTCCAACCCTGACTGGAAACCAATCTGACTTATTGCCAGCTATATGAACCAAGCTCCTGCTCCGTTTGTACAGGGACTGAATGGCCTGTAACAACGAGCCCCTCACCCCGTACATCCCACAGGATCCCCTGAGGGACACGCTTGAATGCCTTCTTCAAATCCACAAAACACATGTAGACTGGTTGGGCAAACACCCACGCACCCTCTGGGAACCTGGAGAGGATAAAAAACTGGTCCAGTGTTCCACGACCAGGGCAAAACCTGCATTGTTCCTCTTGTAGCTGAGATTTGACTATTAGTCAGACTCTCTTCTCCAGTACCCCTGCATAGACCTTACCGGGTAGGCTGAGAAGTGTGATCCCCCGATAGTTGGAACACACCCTCCGGTCCCCTTTCTTAAAAAGTGGGACCACCACCCCGCTCTGCCTCCTCTAGGGAATTATCGTTGGTGGGACTGAGAAGATCCTTGAAGTATTCTTTCCACCATCCAATGATGTCCCCAGTCAATGTCAGCAGCTCCCCAGCCCCACTGTATACAGTGTTGGTCAGGAACCGCTTTCTTCTCCTGGGGCGCCTGACGGTTTGCCAGAACCTTCTCAGTGCCTGTTGATAATCTTTCTCCATGGCCTCACCAAACTCCTCCCACACCCGAGTTTTTGCCTCAGCGACCACCGAAGCCGTGACCCACTTGGCCCTTCGGTACCCATCTTTTGCCTCCAGAGTCCCACAAGCCATCCAGTCCTGATAGGACTCTTTCTTCAGCTTGACGGCTTCCTTTACCCGAGGTGTCCACCAACGGGTTCAGGGATTGCCAAGACGACAGGCAACAACCTTGGGACCACAGCTCCAATCCACTGCATCGACAACTGAGGCACGGAACAGGGCCCACTTGGTCTTTATGTCACCAATGTCATGCGGTCGAAACTTTGTCGGATGTGGAAGTTGAAGATCTTTCTGGTAGGTTCCTCTGCCAGACGTTCCCAACAAACCCTCACAACTCGGTCTGTCTGGTATTTTCACCCACCATCTGATCCAGCTCACCACTAGGGGGTGATCGGTTGACAGCTACGCTCCTCTCTTCATCCAGTTGTCCAAAACACATGGTTGTAAATCCGATGACACAACTACGAAGTCGATCAATGAACTGCGGCCTAAGGTGTCCTAGTGCCATGTGCACTTATGCACACCTTTGTGTTTGAACATGGTGTTTGTTATGGACAGACTGTGGCAAGCACAGAACTCCAATAACAAAACAACACTGGTTCAGATCGGAGAGGCCGTTCCTCCCAATCATGCCCTTCTAGGTCTCACTGTCATTGCCCACGTGAGCATTGAAGTCACCAAGGAAGACAATGGAGTCCCCACAGGGGGCACTTTCCAGTACCCCCTCCAGGGTCTCCAAGAAGGCCGGGTACTCTGAACTGCTGTTCGGTGCATAAGCACAGACAACAGTCAGAGCCCGTTCCCCGACCCGAAGGTGCAGGGAAATAACCCAATCGTCCACCGGAGAAAATCCCAACATACAGGCTCTGAGCCGGGGAACTATGAGTAAGCCCACTCCTGCCCGACGCCTCTCACCCGGGACAACTCCAGAATGGAATAAAGTCCAACCCCTCTCGAGAGAGTCTGGTCTAGAGCCTCTGCCATGTGTTGAGGTGAGCCCAACTATATCTAGTTGGTGTGTCTCAGCCTAATACACTAGCTCGGGCTCTTTCCCTGCCAGAGAGGTCATGTCCCATGTTCCGAGAGCCAGTTTCAGTAGCCGAGGATCGGAACGCCAAGGCCCCTGCCTTCGGCCGCCACCCAATCCACATTGCACCGGACCCCCATAAGCGCCTCTCCCACAGGTGGTGGGTCCATGGAAGAGGCTTAATCTTGCACTTATGCAACTATACTTTATGCAACTATGTTTATATGCGTAAGGCGTAATATCCTGTGCATATCTGCTCACCCGGATTTGTCTGTGTACTAAATGTGGCTTAATGTGAAAAAGAGTGGTTTAATGTATCAAAATGTTGTTTAATGTTTGGAAATGCAGCTTAATGTCCTACTACATGGCTTAATGTACTACAACTCTATTTAAAATCCTAAATATTTCATAATGCACTAAAAATTTGTTTAGTATACTAAAACATGATCTAGAAACACTGTAAAAGTATGAACCTGTAATGTAACTAATACTTCTTGTTGTACATTAAGCCACGTTATGCTTTGTTCATGTTAAATGTTTAGAATGTCTCTGTAACTGTATAACTCAGATCAGCAGATTGTTTTGTATTTTCTGACCATTTATGGTGTCACGTGTTTCACCTTTTTCAGGTACAACTACATTGAGGGAACCAAGATGTTCATTGCCTACCTGCAGGAGGTGGCTCAGATTAAGAAGGACTGATCAGATGCTGGGAGAGTTTCTCCACCCCTCAGCTGAAGAGTCTCAGCTTTCATACAGCACTTTGCTCCTCAGAATTCATACATTACCGTGTTTACTGCTTTTATCTGTTTCATTATTATTATGATAACTTACTGTGTTTGTTTGTTTTCAAACCTCTCTCTCACTTCTTGCTCTACCATGTCTTGGAATCGATTAAAGTTTGATCATATTAAACTGGAGAACTTTGCAGTGTCCATGTCCTGTAGATACAGTAAATAGTGCGGATCAATGAGTTAAAACAGATTTTCAAAAAATGAGTTCTGTATGAACAGTAATATTAGCCGCAGTGTAACAATGTAAATTCCACACAGCACTTACAGGGTGGATTAAAATCAAATCCTTTGAAGGGATTAAATTTTCTTCCTCTTTTCATCTCTCTTTTTATTCATAAAGTTTCATTTTCTCAGCCGAAACTGGAGGATTTGACGGGGTCGCTTTTATTGTGTAGTTTGTAGACCGGAAGTGCTTGTGAAAGGCTCGATGTTGCCAGGTTTAGCAATTTGCCACTTTCAAACCCAACTTCTTTAGTTTTAAGTATTATTGCTCTTTCCAATTATAACACGGTGAGGTGAAAAATCTCTTTAGGCTTCTAAACATACAGAGGAAATTCATGGATGTTGTAGCTGTTTATTCAGTCAAACACAAAACATTTTTTTTGCTAAATTGTTTAATCTTCCAAAATCAGGCCATATTCCATATCAGGAATATTGTATTTATAACCAGGTTATATGCTATATAGCCGAAAAGCAGGCTATATACACATGACTGCTTTTCATAAACACTGCATTAATTTTTTCACATTCGACAAAAAAATCCTTAAAAAATAGAATGAATGAGAAAAAGTCAAATAATCTTGATCTGTTGTTTTTCCAATCCTTTAAATGTAGCTTTCTATATCCGTTCATATTGATCTGTATTTATGCATATTATTTGGTATCTTTTATATTAATTTAGTATTTCTTTCAAAATATAAATGTATGTTCTCTACTTTTATACACCGTTTCTAGATATGTACATTTGTGTTTACCTTACTTCTTAAGTTTTATATTTATCTTCGTTTCACACCGCAGTGTATTATGGTTGAATTAGTCCATGTGGCATCTGGCAACCCTGTCTGTCAGTCAGAGCTGCAGAGAGTTAGCCGTGTTAGCTGCGATTTAAAACCTTCTTTTGACCACAAACACGGATTTATTTGAGTTTGTGCGCTCGGGAGGACTTTACTGAGTGTCCAGGTTAAAAAACATTAAAATCATTTACTGCCTTTTTCTGAGGAGAATCGGCTCCCATTCGCCGCTGCAGTATTACAGGTGAGCAGAGAGCTAGTCTAGGCTAAGCTAAGCTAACGCAGCAGCATTACAGTCACAAACTGACACTTTCAAATTAGGGTATAATATAATATTTAAATATAATATTCAATCAAATGGTTGGAAATGCTTTTGTATGAATCTGAACTCCGCAGCCACAGATGCGAGGCTGTCCAGCAGCAGTTAGCACAGAAGCTAAGCTAACGCTGCGCAGCTCAGAGTTCAGGACGTTGTTTTGTTTTTAGCCTCCAAGCTAACGAGCTAAAATCAGATTGTTAAGTTTTTATTTTAGTATTTTCGTCATCTACGGCTGTCCAATAATGTATTAAAGATCTGACATCAGATATGTTGCAGTGCACTTGCTGTCATAAGCGTTCGTGTTCTGCTGGAGTGTTTAACTGTCAGTGTGTTAGGCTAAAGTACACTCTTAAGGATGGTTCTTCAAGGGTTCTTTAGTGAAGGGAACGGTTCTATTTAGAATAGTGAGTGCTATATAAAACCATTTCATGCTTAATGGTTGTTTGCATGGTGAAATGTTTCTTCAGATTAATGGAAAATGTGTTGTGATTCCTAATAGAGTTCTCTTGAAAATGGTTCTAATATTGCTATTCTGGCGATATCAAGCTTTTGGTGCTATATAGAACCATGTACAATATACTGTACATCAATTTGATGAACCATGCAAATACATTTCTAAGCATGAAATGGTTCTACATAGAACTCATGTTTCTTATTATATTGAGTGCAGATGGTTCTTTGGGTGTTTGTAGTTCTATGTGGCACCATTGTCTTTATTAAAGAACTCTTGAAGAACCATGTTTTTTAAGAGTGTGGATGAGTAAAGGTCTTTGGGGCAGAGAGCTGTCAGCTGATGGTTTCTCTGCGCATCACACTTTTCATTGCAGCTTATGCTGAGTGTGAAGATGCAGAGTGGAACCAGATGGAGAAGGAGGATGAGATGATTGTAGAACTAGACTAGTACTGCTCAAGGCGGCCTTTGTTTTTTTGAGCTGTCCCAGGAAGTCCAGGCACTGCTGAGTGTCTTCATAACTGCAGTGCTGTGTCCGTCCGTCTGAAGTCCTGCTGGATGTGGGGAGTTTGTGAGACTTTTATTTGTGCATGTTTGTCCTCATTTGTGTTTCTCTTCTGTTTTTAAAGCTTTAGTCCATCTGGCGATGTGAGTTGTATTGATGCCAGATGAGCTCTGACCCCTGCTTTGTCCACCTTGAGGCCATGCTCAGTGATAAGCTGTGAAGCCATGACTCAGAGGAACATCGCCAGGGATATCCTGCACAGACAAATCCGGGTGAGCAGATATGCACAGGATAATGCGCCTTACGCATATGAACGTAGTCGCATAAAGTATAGTTGCATAAGTGCAAGTTTCATGTATTTGTGCTCATCTGCTTGCATTCTGTTGTGTTGGATCAGCTCCTGTTTTGCTTTACTGATGCTCACTCCTCTCTTTTTGGAGCTTTAGCATCTTATTTCAGACCAAAGAGATCCAAAAAGAGAATAATAGAGCTTAGCAGGCTCCAGTTCCTGAGCTGATGTATGCTGGATGGACTAAGAAGCTCTGCTGGGGATCTTTGATCTTTCCTTACTTGTTTGCAGTACCACTACTTTTAGTTCAGTTAGGCTACCCTGCTCTGTGCCAAAACTCAAACAGACTGTCTTTGTAGTCCAAGTTTTGGCTTTATCTGAGTTTGGGAAGTGGCCCAATCCAGTCACTGTGGTTGAATGTGTTGTCTCTGAATCCAGTGGGGTCCAGAAGTCTGAGACCACACTGAAAATGTGGGATTTTCATTTAAACCTGCAAACGAAAAATGGAAAGTTTTAGAAATTTGAAACATTTTAAACGAAGCAAAGTTCTGAGAAGTAAAATGTAGATTCTGTGTCGTTGTTTCAAATTTTGATCAGATTTGTCACTTTCAGGTCTTTGTACTAAAAGCTCATATTTGTTCTGAATCTTATTCCTTCCAGTGAAGCTCATATTGGGAGACTCTCAGGTTGATCTGACCTGCTTGATAGAGGCTTTTACATAAACAAGAGGAGTCCATGCAGCTCAAATTCATACTGCCGTTAAAGCAAAAGAGGCACACACCACCAAATTGTTATGTTACAATATAATCTGTGATGAAAATTTAGGAAAGAGTGCAAAATAAAGCACTTAAACACATGCTCTCAGGCTTTTGGACCTCACTGTAGAACTGATGTAATAAATCGCCGTTGTCCGATCAAAAAAAAAAAACTCATATCTTTAAAAATGTAACTTGACAGGAGAGGAAAAAACCCTCTTAACTGTCATTGTAAGCAGATGTAAGCATTTTATTCATTCAAAGTCATTTTATTCAATGACTTTATTCAAGTCATTTTGAAACATTTCTATCATATTGTTCATGAAATTTTAACACAATGTAAATAACAGCTGTTTTTTTTTAATTATTGCAGACATGGAGAGGTAAGGTTTTGTTCCCACAGTGATGATATGAATGACTTTAGATTAATGACGGATTCTTTAATGAGGACTGCATGTTTAGGGTGGAGAGCAGGTCTGTTGGAGGAGCTGTTGAAGGTGCAGACACGAGTGGTGTTGGTGTTTGTTGATGTTTTGTGTTTTCCTGCAGGAGAATAGGGCGCTGGGCTTTCA
Organism: Pygocentrus nattereri; assembly: GCF_015220715.1. Lineage (NCBI taxonomy): Eukaryota > Metazoa > Chordata > Actinopteri > Characiformes > Serrasalmidae > Pygocentrus > Pygocentrus nattereri. Next base: position 12,418,896 of record NC_051234.1, on the reverse strand, counting down.
AAGGCATTACCATGTGACCGATCCCTTTATAAAGCGCCTCGGCCTGCAGGCAGAGCTACAGGTGAGTGACATCATCCAATGTCTTTATTGACCTGTACTGATCCCCGAATGAAGGACTCTGTGGCTGTTTCTCTATAAAGAAAAAGTGAAATAGTGGCAGATGATGAGTTTTATCCCCAGTGATGCTACAGGCACCCATAACCAGGGGCTGAATTATAGAAACTTCCTCACTTTTAGTCTTAAGATCTGACAGGTCAAGATAAGATTTCTCACAAATTTATATTACAAAATCTAATCTAATCTTAATTTAGGACTTTTATCTTATCTTACAGCATCTTATCTCCAGTTAGGAAATCTTAACCTACTCAAAGCTTATCAGCTGTCATGTCTGTTACTTAGCAACAGACCATAAACACTGAAACACAACACAGCTGAAACACAAACATGTTATCAAAATAATGTTAAAATGTGAGTTAAGCTGCTGTTACTGATGTAAAAAATGGTCTAAATAGAACTAAAGAATGATAAACTGTATGTGGTGAATACTGGGAGAGCGCCCCCTGCTGTTTATCAGAGCTTTGCCACTGCCCAGTTTCAGTCTCCATTTCTCCATTTACACTTTAGCTGAGCACGCTAACGTTATTGCTCCTAACAAACAGACACATGTTCAACTCTCTCCTCATTATTTACCACCATCACTGTAATATTTCATCATCAACATTAACATACGAAGGTAATAAGAGGGACGGTGGAGTTTGAGTCTGAAGCATCTAAGATTTTTAAAACACAGAGATAGAAATGAAAAGCATCTCACAGTGAAAGCAGCGTTTTAGTGAGCTCTGCTGCCTGACACAGCTGCCTAAAAACCATAGAAACAGACCTTAAACAGAAGTTAGGACCCTGTTTGGGTTTATCCTAAAGTTAGCACAGTATTTAGGAGGTTTAGTCTAGTTAGGATGTTTGTGTGATGCTGTTTTTTTATCTGGAGTTAGTGATGCGATTATAAAGTTAGTAACTGTTATTCTAGAATAGCTACTGTCTGAAATTCAGACTGAATTCGTCATGGTGACTAAATACATCAGATTTCAGAGTTATGATGATTCTGTAATATGACCCCTGGAGCGTTAGAGATCATGACTGTCATCTTTCTCTCAGTTTTAGTAGATATTGCTTGTCTCAGAGGAAGCTCATGTTAGCTTTCATGCTCCCAGTGTGATAGCATTGTGAGATAGAGGGGAGAGGTAGCTAACGGAGGAACTGGACAGGACTAAATTGGGGAGAAAAACTGGGTAAAAGTAAACCAATTAAAAAAATAAATTACTTATAATGTAGTCTTTGAAAAAGTAGTGAATGCTATAGTAAAGTAAAAATGCAAAAATTAAAATATCTGAAGCTCATTTTCAGCAGCTCTTCATTTTTTTCCTGCGTTTAAAAATATTTTGAAAATCCACTGTATCGTATTGAATCAAATTCCCAATTTGATGAATTACACTCCTGAACTCAACCTGCAGCCTGAAGCTGCCAAAGCCTCTTAATTGTTGTGTAATTGAGGTAAATCTAATATGCTGTAAATCTCTCTGTTTTCAGGGTCACTCAGGGTGTGTGAACTGTCTGGAATGGAACGAGAGAGGAGAGTAAGTAGTTGAGTGAATCTGGCAGATTGATAGACAGGATCAAACTTTTTCATAATACAACCCCAATGAAGTTGGGACGTTGTGTAAAACATAAATAAAAACAGAATACGATAATTTGCAAATCCTTTTCAACCTATATTCAATTGAATACAATACAAAGACAAGATATTTAATGTTCAAAGGGATAAACTTTATTGTTTTTTGGAAATATTCACTCATTTTGAATTTGATGCCTGCAACACTTTCCAAACAAGTTAGGACAGGGGCATGTATACCACTGTGTTACATCACCTTTCCTTTTAACAACACTCAATAAGCGTTTGGGGACTGAGGACACTAATTGTTGAAGCTTTGTAGGTGGAATTCTTTTTTGCTTGATGTACAACTTCAGTTTCTCAACAGTCCGGGGTCTCTGTTGTCGTATTTTGCACTTCATAATGCGCCACACATTTTCAATGGAAGACAGGTCTGGACTGCAGGCAGGCCAGTCTAGTACCCACACTCTTTTACTACGAAGCCATGCTGTTGTAACACGTGCAGAATGTGACTTGGCATTGTCTTGCAGAAATAAGAAGGAACGTCCCTGAAAAAGACGTTGCTTGGATGGCAGCATATGTTGCTCCAAAACCTGTATGTACCTTTCAGCATTAATGGTGTCTTCACAGATGTGCAAGTTACCCAAGCCATGGGCACTAACACACCCCCCATACCATCAGAGATACTGGCTTTTGAACTTTGCGCTGATAACCATCTGGGCAGTCCTTTCCTCTTTGGCCTGGAGGACATGACGTCCATTATTTCCAAAAACAATTTGAAATGTGGACTCGTCAGACCACAGGACACTTCCACTTTGCGTCAGTCCATCTCAGATGAGCTCGGGCCCAGAGAAGCCGGCAGTGTTTCTGGGTGTTGTAGATATATGGCTTTTGCTTTGCATGGCAGAGTTTTAACTTGTATTTGTAGATGGAGCGACGAACTGTGTTCACTGATAATGGTTTTCTGAAGTGTTCCTGAGCCCATGTGGTAATATCCGTTACAGAATGATGTTGGTTTTTAATGGAGTGCCGCCTGAGGGATCGAAGGTCACAGGCATTCAATGTTGGTTTTCTGCCTTGCCGCTTCTCTGAATCTTTTGATGATATTATGGACTGTAGATGATGAAATCCCTAAATTCCTTGCAATTGCACGTTGAGAAACGTTGTTCTTAAACTGTTGGACTATTTGCCCATGCAGTTGTTCACAAAGTGGTGAACCTCGCCCCATCCTTAATTGTGAACGACTGAGCCTTTCAGGGATGCTCCCTTTATACCTAATCATGACACTTACCTGTTTCCAGTTAACCTGTTTACCTGTGGAATGTTCCAAACAGGTGTTTTTTGAGCATTCCTCAACTTTTCCAGTCTTCTGTTGCCCCTGACCCAACTTCTTTGAAAATTCAAATTGAGTGAATATTTGCAAAAAACAATAAAGTTTATCCGTTTGAACATTAAATATCTTGTCTTTGTATTGCATTCAATTGAATATAGGTTGAAAGGGATTTGGAAATCATTGTATTCTGTTTTTATTAATGTTTTACACAGCGTCCCAACTTCATTGGAATTGGGGTTGTACTAACCTAAATAATGAAAAGCTGTGTTTTATGTACAATTAGTTTAACAAAGCGTCTTTGTTTACATTAGAGATGTCAAACTACAGACTTATTACCTGCACTACCTTCAATTTGTATTCATTTTCATAATGTTGTAGCAAATCTAAATGCAGTATCAGTGTTATAAAAGATTCATACACACCCGCACACACACCAGCCTACAGCAGTTTAGCCCCGCCCACTCAGCCTACAGTGGCATAGCCCCGTCCTCTCACCCTACAACAGTGTGGCCCTACCCATAGTGACCTGTCAATATTCCCTTAAATAGAACGTGACACACGCAAAATTCATTCTGCCAAAACTTTAGGGCGCGCAGTCGCTCATGATGGCAAACTCCATTGAAATTAATGTAACGTTGGTGTGACTTGGTCTTTATTTACATATTGGACCTCTCTTTGTATTATTATTGTATATTTGTCTGTTCCAATACTGTGAAAAGACTATTGATTAGATCTAGGATCATGAGCTACTGTGAAACTGGTGTAGATGCTTTGTTGATTATAATGGGACTGTTTTCGGTTGTTGCTCACTGTTCTTGCTCTTAGACAAGATCTTGAACCCCCTGGATTTTCGTAATGCAGTTTTTTTGTCTTCCTCTGTGTCCTGTTTATTCCAGCCTGCTGGCCTCTGGCTCTGATGACCAGCATGCCATAGTGTGGGACCCCCTCAGGCAAAAGAAGCTCATTACTATGCACACGGGCCATGCAGCTAACATCTTTTCAGTGAAGGTACAGTCAAGTCCACACACTGATCCCCTGTGTGCAGTGTTTATTCCCCTGCTTTCAGAGGGATAGTCAGTCACAAAGACTATATAAGGAGTATTTTTGTTTTCAACAGCTTTATAGTCAGGAATTTAAAGGTATTATACTCTCCATTTTTCCTATTTTTTCTGTAAGGTCCATTTATAACATTTGTATTCTTTTAAGGCCCAGGCCTGTTTCACCCCTCGCTCCTACCACTCAGCCCTCCCCCTCCGTTTTGCATGTTCTCGTCTAGTGGTAGGGTGTCCCGATTCTTATTGAGATAGAGTGGAGGGCTGAAGTGTTGGGGCTGCATGACCCTCCAAACAGTGGTTTTTCAGAGACTCCAAACAGAGCGATATAAGAGAAAAAAAGAAAAACTGGCAAGATGGAGCACAAAATGAAACACACACATGTGAGAATTTTCTTTGTTAAAAATTATGATGACCACTGTTTTATATTAGTTTAATGTTGTTTCAGTATATTATGGTCTTTTTCTTCATAAGTAGCATATAAAATCACTAGTAGCAGCTGATGTCTCGGTAGCTAGTTCAATTTCCCATTCCACCTTAAATGTTTCTTTTTTTTAAACGGGAAAATCTGAACAAGAAGCTGGTGAATTATCTGACTTAAGCTTCATATCGCTGAAGAATCAGGGGTGAGTGATGATAAATAATTGCCCACATCATTCGAAAGCAGTTTGAATTTAAACTTTAAAAGCCAATTTTGCTGTCCTAATTTAAGCCTAAGCCCAGAATAAATTGAATGTTAAATGGTGAAACACAGTTGATAGTAATACATTTTTTAGTAAAGGTTGGGCAGGTAAAAGTAATCATGTTGGTTGTAGTGACATCACAGAACAGTGGGCTGTTTTTGTGGTTTAGTAACTGCATTAAATTCTTTCATTTAAAGTGATTTTTCTTGATGCAGGACCTTTAAGCTGCTAACATGATCAGAAACAGACATTGCTAAATGTTTTTTTAAGAGGAAAAGTTTAATTGCAGTTTAACAGTTTAAAGTGCGCTACATTATGTCTCAAAGTCTGTTCATACCATCGTTTTTTTAAAGGTGCAGTAAAATGCATTTATTCCAAATGTTAAATTGTTTTTTTGATGTGACACTTTGATCAGTGTGAAAAATGCTCAGAGCTGGTTTTACATGTTTTCCCTTGTTTTGAGGGCTCAAGAATAATATGATAAGCTTTGCTCTGATTGGCTAGTTTACAGTAAGTCACCGCGACGCCTCACACAGAAGCAACACGTGGACATAAACACAGCAGGACATGAAATTGACCCTCTGTATAAGTAAGTTCCTAAAACTGTTTAGTTAACTATGCTAGTTACTCAGAGCGTGCTAGTAACTAATGTTAGCTAAACTAGCTCCTCGCTTACGAGGAAATTAAAGCTTTATTCTCACTATGAATCTCTCAGTTTAAGATGATCTGCTTCAACCATGAGATAGTGATAAAATCTCTCAACAAGGCTGCTTAAAGGCTGCTGTTGGCATTGTGATGCTAATAAAGGTGGAACTGCATATCTGTCTCTTCAGGGTCAAATGCTGAGCAACGCTGCTCGATGCTGTCTTAGCTTTGAGAAACTGTCTGGAGTGAAATGTGCAGAGAAACTAACAGCTCTGAGTTAAAGCTGTTGGGATCTTTTTAGAAATGTGGGAGCTGAAGTTCCTGTTAGTCAGCTTGGTTTGAGAATTTTGCGCTCCACCTTAAAAGGTCCTACAGTTACATTCTGTACAAGCTGTAGTGTTTAAGGTGGAACAGAACATTTGATTAAGAAGCTGTGAACAGGAAGCCCTTCAGCCTGGATTAAAGATGATCATCAGCCGCTGACAGTTCGGTTCTTGTGAAGGCGATGAAAAGTGCTGACGTCTCTTCACAGCCTGGATCTGCATTTCTGCACACAGTCTGACATTTTCATTGCTGCTGCTCTGTTGTTGTTCCACTGGGCTAGATCGTGGGCTGGGGTGTGTAAATTTGAGGTCATGAAAATTTATTGAATCTAGACTGATATGTAATGGTTTAGTATTTTCAAATCAGCCTGTTTTACTGCCTGCTTTTGCGTTTGTGGAGTTTGAGGTTCACGAAATATCAGTTCCAGATCACAAACTCCACTTATTCAACTGTGCCAGCGTAAATATAGTTTTCCATTCTATGCCATATTTAATCTTTCCCACTGACCTTTATTCTGTAAGTGTGGTGATGTTATTGCTCTAATTCTGTAATGAGATGTTTCTGTGACACTCTATTATATGTGATTTTGCAGTTCCTGCCGCACTCCGGAGATCGGATATTGGTAACCGGAGCTGCAGATACCAAAGTGCACGTCCACGACCTGACAGCCAAGGAGACCATCCACATGTTTTCTGATCACACTAACCGGGTCAAACGCATCGCTACCGCCCCCATGTGGCCTAACACGTTTTGGAGTGCGGCGGAGGACGGCGTCATCAGGTATACCGACAGGAACGCCTCACTTTAATTCTGAAATTGTCATCTCTAACAGCTTCAGCTCAGGGTCAGATGTCTGTCCAGAATTAGCATCCCTGCCAAGTGGCAGAAAGAAGTGAAATAGTCCAGATAAAATAAAAGTCCAACTTTTATCCATTTAAAGAACCCATATCCTGCAGTTCACTTATAATATTTCTGCTGGTTTATGTACCAGAAACTCTGTTAATTTTTAAATGACTATTTTTAATCTCCCTTACAATCAAACAAGTTTGTGCCTTTAAGACTGATTTATGTAAAAAAAAAAAGCCCTGTTCTGATTTCCTGCCATATTTTTTGTTTCAACCAAAAAAGTAGTCGATGCTAAAACATTCCTTCAGCCTTAAACATTTTTCACACAAGGACACAAACGCAAAAATGCTTCAAGCTGCGCAGACGGGGTTGCATTCAAAAATGTGTCACGACACATTTCATAACACAGTGCAAGCCAAGCTGCATTCTGAGCGTTACAGTCGCTATAACGACTGCCAAGCCTGTCCAAGTGGTCTCGTACTGCCAGTGTCTTGCTCACGTACCATAAAAGACGAGCAGCTTACGCTGTCTCACTCAGACAGCTTACGTAAACATAAACATATGATCCATTATGGCCTTTCAGTTCCAGTAGAAGAGCTAACGCAGCTCACTCTCCTCTACAGTCCACTTTTAGATGTCGAAGCTCCCGAAATAACAGGAGATCCTCTCTGATCTGTCCGCTAGCTCCCCCTTCAGTATGGAGTATTTTAACAACGACAGTAGGTGGATGGATGAACGGATGGATACATAGATACTTTATTGATCACAAAGGAAATTTAGCGATTAGAGCAAAAATGTTCAGCAGTAACGTAAGAGCTCACAGTGAGTTTGTACAGAAGGATTGAACATTTGCAGTGTGCTGGCCGAGCGCTGTCATTTGCTTTTGCATACTTTTTTGGTCTTATAGTTTCAGCATGAATGGGCTGGGCTAAACTGCTGAAGACTAAATAGGCTGGTGTATGTAAATATTGTCATTTTTATGAGAAAATATTTCAAAGCAAGCTGTTTTTACGGCTCAGTTTCCATAGATGGACTGTACAGACTAAGGAACGAACACTGTTTGACAGTACTTACAAACCACATCAGACTCCTTTTTTCTAAACAAAAGGAAGAAGAAAATAGTTTTTTTCATGGACAGGCCAGCCCTTTAACACTTTCCTAAAACAGGAGGTTTAGGTGTCAGAGCACCTTCTGTGAGGTGAGTCTTTCTCCTCCACGTTAATCCATCTGCACAGCCACTCTCGCCCTTCACCACTGTGTGTGTGTGTGGGCTGGATACCGGCAGTGTTCCTCTCAGGAGACACACACACACACACACACACAAGCGCTGGCAGTGACTGATGAGTAGATGCACTCAGACTCTGCAGGACTGATGGTCACTCTGCCTATAGAGGACACACTGCCTCACACACGCAAACCTAACACCTTTCAGCACAGTTCATTATTCTGAATGCTGAATAGGTCGTTAACACGAATCATGTAGATCTGACGAGTTCTTCGATTCAGCACAGAGTGAGGGGGGCCTGAGAGAGAATCGCTTCTCACCCCCACCAACACAGCACAGCAGCAGCTCACAGTCATTATTCAACACTTAAAATTGGTATTGAATTTTTATAGACATTAATTTTCTCATATTCAGATTGATTTCATCTGTAGTTTTCAGGCGGCGAACAAAAAAGGTTAATATTTCACTGCTGTCAGAACAAAACCTCCTATCTCCAAAATGTTAACTTTTCAAGTGAAGAACTTTCTTAATTGTGAATAGAAATTAAAGGAACTCTATTTTTTTCCAGCCACTTTTGGAGCATTTCTGTTGGTGTGTTATTCATGAAGTTTTGACACATTGTAAGGGTCAGCTGGCATTAGCAAATGTGAGGTTTTTTTTTCAGTAATGTGAACAGATCTGATGTTTTCAGGGCTGTGTGAACACATCTGATCGTTTCAAATCCAATCTGAGCCACTTTCATATGTGGTCCTAGATCAGATACGTTTCTGATTCGTGGCTGTGTGACCTTAATGAGACACTCTGTGTTTTTTTTTTTTTTTTTTCCCAAAACCATCCCATCTGATGCTTTTCACTTGTTCAGAGCTGATTATATTTGCAGTGAAGCCTTGTCCTGCTAGTTTGTTTGCTGTTCATGACGTGATTCATTCACATAATGTTCATGATTATGATGAGCTCATGCGGGTCATATTCAGGACACCGGTTCACATTAATGACAGATCTGAGTCTCTTACCTAAACGAGTGTGAACCATCATGTTAGAGAGATCAGATATGAGTAAAACATCGGATTTAAAGCAATAAAGCTTGTAATATGACTGTAGCCTTAGTGTGTGTTTGAAATGAATGCAGATTTGAGTTGATTTGCTGCTGTAACTGCTGAGATTTAAATGATCATTACATCACAGCTGCACCCCGACTTCAAGCTTCTCTTTCATGAAGCGTTTAGTTTATAGATTTCATGCTCAGTTTGTTGCCAAATTACAACCCCAATTCCAATGAAGTTGGGATGTTGTGTAAAACATAAATAAAAACGTCTTGGGAATGTTCAAATGTTTTTTGCAAATATTCACTCATTTTGAATTTGATGCCTGCAACACGAAGAAGTTCCAAAGAAGTTGGGACAGGGGCATGTTTACCACTGTCTTACATCACCTTTTCTGTTAACAACGCTCAATAAGCCTTTGGGAGCTGAGGACACTAATTGTTAAAGCTTTGTAGGTGGAATTCTTTCCCATTCTTGTATGATGTACAACTTCAGTTGCTCAACAGTCGTATTTTGCGCTTCATAATGTGCCACACATTTTCAATGGGAGACAGGTCTGGACTGCAGGCAGGCCAGTCTAGTACTCTTTTACTCTCTTTTACTACAAAGCCACGCTGTTGTAACACATGCACAATGTAGCTTGGCATTGTCCTGCTTAAATAAGCAGGACGTCCCTGAAAAAGATGTTGCTTGGATGGCAGCATATGTTGCTCCAAAACCTGTATGTACCTTTCAGCATTAATGGTGCCTTCACAGATGTGCAAGTTACCCATGTCATGGGCACTAACACACCCCCATACCATCAGAGATGGTGGCTTTTGAACTTCGCACTGATAACAATCTGGACAGTCCTTTTCCTCTTTGGCCCAGAGGACACGACGTCCATGATTTCCAAAAACAATCTGCAATGTGGACTCGTCAGACCACAGGACGCTTTTCCAATTTTGCGTTAGTCCATCTCAGATGAGCTCGGGCCCAGAGAAGCCAGTGGCATTTCTGGGTGTTGTTGATATATGGCTTTCGCTTTGCATGGCAGAGTTTTAACTTGCACTTGTAGATGGAGCGACGAACTGTGTTCACAGATAATGGTTTTCTGAAGAGTTCCTGAGCCCATGTTGTAATATGCATTACAGAATGATGTCGGTTTTTAATGCAATTCACCGGCATTCAGCGTTGGTTTTTGCCTTGCTGCTTACTTACAGAAATTTCTCCAGATTCTCTGAATCTTTTCATGATATTATGGACTGTAGATGATGAATTCCCTAAATTGAGAAACGTTGGTCTTAAAATGTTAGACTATGTGCTCATTCCGTTGTTCACAAAGTGGTGAACCTCACCCCATCCTTGTTTGTGAACGACTTAGCCTTTCAGGGATGCTCCCTTTACACCTAATCATGACACTCACCTGCTTCCAATTAACCTGTTCACCTGTGGAATGTTCCAAACAGGTGTTTTTTGAGCATTCCTCAACTTTTGTCTTTTGTTGCCCCTGTCCCAACGTCTTTGGAACATGTTGCAGGCTTCAAATTCAAAATGATTGAATATTTGCAAAAAACAAAGTTTATCTGTTTGAACATTAAATATCTTGTCTTTGTAGTGTATTCAGTTGAATATAGGTTGAAAATGATTTGTAAGTCATCGTATTCTGTTTTATTTATGTTTTACACAACGTCCCAAATTCATTGGAATTGGGGTTGTGTTTCTTGGCCACATTTAGCCCAAAATGTCTGTCCTTTTTTGTGGTGATTGAGATGTTGTTGCTGAGGATCAGTTGTTACTCTTTAACAGCAGCTTTATTTAAATGTTTGCTGTAACAGTGAGACCTTTTGAAACCTGATAAAGCACCAACAGTAAATGAGTATGATATAATAATAATAATAATAATAATAATAATAATAGACAGAAATGTTACATAATAAAAGCCTTGGAGATTTTAGCCAATGAATTATTACCCTACTCAGTGCACTTCAAAAGTGAAATAATAAACAGTTTCACTTCTCTACCATTATTTAAACACAAACATAGATAAAACTTTAAATATTTCCTAACATGAGCATATTTGAGCTCTAAACTACAGACGTTTCTTTAATCTCTTCAAAGCTCAGCTTAACACTTGCTTTTTTTTCCCCACTGTACTTTCATCCTCCTCCTCACTGCTGTTGACAGTCATTTTTTTTATTTTATTTTATTTCTTGATTTCATATATGATGTTTTTACATAGTTATAATTGCTGCTATTGTTATTAATGTTATTGCTATGTAGGGGTGGAGAATATGTTAAAATATAAATATTTATATTAATATAAAAATATTATATTAAATATTTAAATGTTTTTTACCATACACAATAAGCATTAAGATGTCTGATATGTTTGATAACAACAGAAAAAAGCACCAGCAATGCCACATTAAAAAGTCAAAGATTTGAAATATAATGATTTTTATTCAGTGTTTCAGAAACCTCAGTGTTCTTTAAGTACTGAAAAGTGCATTCTAACATAATATGATATTTATTATTATTGTGATAAACTACATCATGTCCACCAATATTATTATTACGATAATGGTGCTATGGCCGTTATCTGTAATGATGTGATATGGTGTATGTGTGGAAGACTAAGGAAGACTGGCCACTTCACCTGAAAATATGAACATACATGACTAGAAGATGAGGAATATTTAAATCCTTCATTTCCTCAAGCATGAATTTGGTTTCACTGTCTCTCCAGAAGTGTTTCATGGCATTGGTGTTTGCTTATTTCCAGTACCGTTGTCTGTTTTCACACCTGCTCAGACTGAGAAATCAGAAAGAAATGTGCCATTAGACATTGAGAAGTGAGTGAGGAACTGATGGAGGATCATTTTGTGGTTTTTCACAGGCAGTATGATCTGAGAGAGAGCAGTAAGCGTTCGGAGGTACTGATCGATCTGACTGAGTACTGTGGTCAGCTGGTGGAGGCGAAGTGTCTGGCCGTTAACCCACGGGACAACAACTACCTGGCAGTGGGAGCGAACGGTCCATTCGTCCGGCTCTACGACATCCGAATGATCCACAACCATAGGTACATTCTTCCACTGTCACAGGATAACTCATCATCAGGGACTTGCTGAGGTGAACGTTTGTCAGATTACATTTTTAATTTTAGCGTTCTGCCGTGCTTAACAAGTTTAGTTTATTTTTTACATTTTTTTATTAATTAATTCATTTATTTATTTATTTTTAAGAACCATGCATTGAAAGGTCCTAAAGGGAACCCATTGTCGGTCTTCCATTGCACCACTCCAAAGAACCCTTTTTGGTATCAACATGCTCCTTAAGAGAGAGTGACTGTTTACAGTGCTTTATAAATGAGTAGAACGAATGTCTGTTCTGAAGCTGTTCTGCTGTTCCTTAGGAAATCTCTGAGTCAGAGCATGTCTGCTGGAGTGCACACATTCTGCGATAAACAGAAACCCATCCCAGATGGAGCAGGGCAGTACTATGTGGCAGGTACGCAGTAGACATTGCTGCGGTCACATCTGATAATCAGACATGCCAGAACTTAATTGGGGAATTCCAGCAATTTTTTTAATTTTATTCAAAAATTCAGTTATTCACTGCAGTGATGGTGATGGGAACAAGGGGTCGCCATGACAACAACACAAATATAGACATTCTGTTAACTAACCAAAACCACCAGTGAACCTACACGAGTCTTCTGGGCTTATAAGGATTGTCAATGATGGAAAATCTGAAATAATAAGTTTTCTTTGGGGACTATTTTGCCTCACAGCACCCTGCATGTATCCCTCCATCATGAATGGATTTTAAATACTCCTAACATACAACACTGTCTCAGTCATCAGGCAGTGAATTCATAACCATTTCATGTAGTAACATTCTGTGGGGGAGCTTTTAGAGGTGGATGTCTGGTTCCTAACACCACCACTGTGAACAATTCTGACTCGGTAAGTTTCTCTAGATCAGAGCGTTTCACACCAAACCACTCTGAATGACTTTGTTTACATCTTAACCACTTAATTATGCAGAAATTTTGAATCATGGTGGAGTTACCCTCCACTGGTAAGTGTTACAATATTACAGTGTTTCCTCTGTCTCTCTGCAGGTCACTTGCCAGTGAAACTTCCAGACTATAATAACCGGTTGAGGGTGCTGGTGGCCACTTACGTCACCTTCAGTCCAGATGGGACGGAGCTGCTGGTGAACATGGGTGGAGAGCAGGTGGGGAAGTTCGTTCAGCTCTGTTTACTGCAGGGCAAATTCCACAACCCAGATGCACTGAGGTGTAGTCCCGTCACAGCTTCGCTGCAGCACTCTGTGCTCTGCTCTGGGTGCCAGTGTTCAAAGGTTTTGATTATTATTTGGATATTTGCTTTGCAGAAGTCACAAGAGGTCATATGTACATACTTACACGCAATTTGACATTCATTAATGCCTTTACTGTACATGCTGTACATTTGATATTTGAATAATTTCTCTAGATTGTTTTTGTGTGTCCCACAGTTAATCAAATATTAATTAAAGGGTCCATATCTTGGGAAAAACAATTTGACTCTATTTTTTTTTTTTTTTAAATAAGAGAGCTTAGTTGCAAAAACAGTCTAATTCATTGTATCTGTGATGTCACAAGAACCTATTTATTTGTGATAAAATGGCCTGACATGCACCTGTAACCTGTTTATGGCGTTAGTTCACACTCCTTCACGACAGTGTTTTGTCAGTTTGAGTGGAATTTATATTACACTGATGATAATGGAATGAAATATGATAATATACAAAATAAAACTTACCACAATGATAAGACATTGGGTTTATTAACAGAAAAAAACAGGCTACAACTGAACTTGTGAAGACCCTTATGAAAAAAACAGCATTAGAACCATTAGCAGTTTTCTTTGTGCTGTATACTGTGCTATCTGTCTTACACAGTAACGTTCTGCTCTTCGGTCTGCAGGTGTATCTGTTTGATTTGACGTTTAAACAGAGGCCATACACGTTTCTGCTGCCCAAGAAGTGCCATCCTTCATCAGGTACAGCCATCCAAACAATGTATGAGGTTCTGCAGGTGTGTTCTGGATAATTTCTGTTCTCTTCAATACTTTCTCCAATGCTTGTTCAGAGGTGCAGAACGGGAAGACCACTACCAGAGTGGCCAATGGAATCCATCTGTCCACCAGCCGCCTCAAACTGGCCAACAGCAAGGCATCCAGGTAGAGCCAAGAGCCATGAACAGTGTGCTGTGATTTAACCCACGGCCAAACAAATCTGTTTTCATTAGTCACATGAACAGTGTGCTGTGATTTTACCCACAGCCAAATTAATCACAGTTATCATTACTCACATCTCTCTCTCTCTCTCTCTCTCTCTCTCTCTCTCTCTCTCTCTCTCTCTCTCTCTTTCTCTTTCTCTTTCTCTTTCTCTTTCTCTCTCTCTTTCTCTCTCTCTCTCTCTCTCTCTCTCTCTTTCTCTCTCTCTCTCTCTCTCTCTCTCTTTCTCTTTCTCTTTCTCTTTCTCTTTCTCTCTCTCTTTCTCTCTCTCTCTCTCTCTCTCTCTCTTTCTCTCTCTCCCTCTCTCTCTCTCCCTCTCTCTCTCTCTCTCTCTCTCTCTCTCTCTCTCTCTCTCTCTCTCTCTCTCTCTCTCTCTCTCTCTCTCTCTCTCTCTCTCTCTCAGTTCCACAGAGCTGCCCCCTCATCTGGAGCGGATTAAGCAGCAGGCTAATGATGCATTTGCACGCCAGCAGTGGACTCAGGCCATCCAGCTCTACAGTCTGGGCATCCATGCAGCTGGACACAATGCCATGCTGTATGGCAACCGGGCAGCTGCATATATGAAGCGCAAGTGGTACGTGTTCTAAGACATAATAAAGTATGTTTTGGCTGAAGTTAGCAGAAGCTAACTGTTGGGGTTTTATGTGAAGAATCAGAGATTCTGGTTAGTGAATGTTTTTTAAAATTGCCAATTTTGCAACTCAAGTGACGATTCTGTGATGATTGCATTCAACCAATCAGTGGTCTCCACAGTGCTCAGTACATCATCAAGAAGGCTGGCCAAATTCTGTATAAGTGCTCAGGTTTTCGTACAACTCACTCAGCAGCACAAATGAAGAAAAAAGAAACTGTCGAATGGAAAAATGCCATTAGTTAACACAGTAGTCTTGATGTCATTTTTGTATTTCAGATAGTTTTATAAACTCTGTGTATCGTTGTAGGGATGGAGATCATTATGACGCTCTGAGGGACTGTCTAAAGGCTCTATCTCTGAACCCTGGTCATCTGAAGGCTCATTTCCGGCTGGCACGCTGTCTGTTTGAGCTGAAGTATGTGGCAGAGGCTCTGGAGTGTCTGGATGATTTTAAGGGTAAATTCCCTGAACAGGCCCACAGCAGCGCCTGCAACGCCCTGGACAAAGACATTAAAGCAGCTTTATTTTCCAAAACAGACTCGGGTAAGAACTTACAACTCTCCTATGCCCAGTCCCATTTCTTATTTTCACCCTTGCCCCTTGTTTTCGAGTGTTGCCCCTTGGAACTGAGTTACAGGGTAGTGGTTGAAATCTTCGCTCTGAAATGGGACCTAAAAGGAGCATTACTTCATTAACAGCTACTACCGCTGCTCCGTAGGTGACCTAGCCAGTCTGCAAAGATAGCAATGGAGGGTAAAGTTCAGCTCCTCATTGCTGGGCTTTAGTTACATTTAGGGAATCATATGCCTTCAAAGAGCGGGAGAATTATTTATTATCACCCACCCCTAATTCTGCAGTGATGTGAAGCTGAAGTCAGATATTCTCCAGCTTCTTGTTTCACCTTAAATGGAGCAGCAGTTCTGATGTCTGAGGCACCAGAATGTAACTGCTGCACTATGAATATGAAGATTATTTATATGTTAGTAGTTTTACAAGACATGCTGTTAATTTTGTTTTGTTTTGTTTTGTTTTGTGCAGCCGATGAGAAGAAAGGAAACAGCTCGATCCGCTTCCACAATTTCAGCCGGAAAGAGTCCATCCCTGAGGACGAGATCATCCTGAGGGAGCGAAGCTTTGACTATAAACATCGCTACTGCGGCCACTGCAACACCACCACCGACATTAAAGAGGCCAACTTCTTTGGGAGGTATGTGCATAAAGATAGGATTTCAGCTTGAGTTTATTTATTATTTTTATTGCATTATTAACGATACTTCTTTGCAGGTTATTGCAACAAGATAAAGAATAACAGTGTTGTTCCATCCATATACAGTATACAGAGCAGTACAGTAGTTTAGTATACAATAGATCATTAACAGTACACAACTGAGCTTATAGCTCAACAGCAAATAGAAATCAGTAAATACACAGTAAAAACACCACGAGACAGATAGTATCATATAAATTAATGTGAAAGAATCCAGACCTGAGCAGAGCTGTACCCTGAAATTTTAGCAAGTAATGCTGAAATGCAGCAAGTAAAAATATAAGCAGCATGTAAATGGTTTATATATCTGTTGTTGATGTTTAAAGGTGGACGCTGAGATTACAGGAAAGGAATTAGATCATTGTAAAACTGCTGTGTGCATTTGCACCTTATACCAACTTTGTCTTCAGAAATAAACATGCCATAATGGTGTAAAAAGGGCTTAAAGAGATACTTTTTAAACCAAATTAAATAAAATTTTATTCAGTTTCATCTCTTCTTCCAGATGTAATTGATCAACCAAAGCATGTTGTTTGCCTATTTAGTGTTTAGCACTGCAGCTACAAAGCTGATGAATCTTTTAGTAACAGTGTTTTCTGTGACTCATTTTTGTCCATGTTTATAGATAACAGTGAGTCTTGAAAGGCTACAAGTGTTGTGGAGAAAAACAATATCATACTTCTGAAATGTATTAATTAAATTTTTTTTGTTTTATTGCATTTTATTAATTGTTATTGTCTCTCGTTGCACGGAGATCTAAAACATAGATGTAATAGTCCTAGACAAACTGTTTGTAATTGTAACTGTGTTAAAGCAGAAGCAGCATGTAAAAAGTTTTTAATTTTAAAGTTTATTTTGTGAATTTTGTTCCACAATAATTCAGATTGCCCACAAGGGGCACTATTGGCCCTATTTGTATTTTTGTGCATCATTGAGAGAGAGGAAACCCACACCAGCAGGAGCTCACAAATGCATGTTTGTTTGCACTCACACATTTCAAAACAAAATAGTTTATTATGCTATATTTTCTCATTATGATGTGATTTTTCATTTTCTCAGTTAATTGTAAAAGAAAATAAAGGATACCAGCCTCTAGTATGTACAACACACACATTACAAACACAGGCACACATTAAGGTCTTTGGTGTGTGATGCTCTGCTGACTGTATAAACTTGGTAAATAATTATAAACCTATAATAGCTGCACTGTGCATTGGTAAGTGACGCACTCTCAGGGTGAAGGTGGTGATGTGACATTCTGTGTGTGTGCAGTAAAGGCCAGTACATCGTCAGCGGCTCAGATGACGGCTCTTTCTTTATCTGGGAGAAGGAAACGACGAACCTGGTCCGGATTCTGCAGGGAGATGAGTCCATAGTGAACTGCCTGCAGCCACACCCCAGCTACTGCTTCCTAGCCACCAGCGGCATCGACCCCGTGGTGCGGCTCTGGAACCCGAGACCAGAGGTCAGATAAGCTTCTCTGATACACAGACAAGTTTAAACTGGTTCTGCATGATTCTCATACCTGAACCACCGTCTCAGTGTGAATGCTAGTTAGATATACATGTTGACAGTGAAAGTTAAAGGTGCACACTGAGATTTTAGGAAAGGAATTTAGTGTTAAACTTAATAATAAAAATAATACGTTTTATATAGCACAATCTCAACTCAAGGTGCTTGAAAAATAAACTAAATTCATAAAACCAAAGAAGAAGAAAAAAAAGAAGAGTCTTAATCCAGAACACCTTAGAACATAATATTCCATAAAACACATCTAAACGGAAAAGTCTTAGGAGTCTTTTTAAGAAAAGAGATCCAGAATTACTTAAAACAAACAGAAAATAATTTTAAAGACAGGTCTAAAGAAAAAAAGATTCTTTTTAAAATGAGATAAAGCTCGATCTATAGTCATGAACCCGAAACAGTAAAAACTTGCTCACCCACAAAGCAGAACCTAGTGCGTAGAACTACTAGCAGATTGAAAGATCCAGACCTCAGTGAAATTGTAAATTCTGAGGAGGTAAAAGATCCTGAAAATATACTGGAGCTCGGGCTTGTAAACATTTCTAAACCAAAAGAGAAATGTTTAAATCAGTTTTCTCTTCAATGGATAACAAGTGCAAAGACTCAAATTTTTTCTAGCTTTGGTTAAAATTAGCTCAATTCTGAACATGCTGCAGTCTCTGTACACTCTTATTTGGAAGTCCAGCCAAGAGGGCATTACAGTGATCCAACCATGAGGTCACAAACGCATGAATCAGCCTCTCAGCATCACAGAGAGTCAGAAAGTCCTGATTCTCACTTTTTAATAGGTGGTAAAGAGAGGATTTACAAACAGAGGTAATATGAGAATCAAATGACAATGTGGTGTCAAACATAACCCAAGATTCCTCACACTTGGTGGCTGTGCTAAGTAGTACTTCAGGCTGGAATTTGATCACATTGTGGTAGGAACGCTGCTCTGTGCTCTTAGAGCCTTTTAAAGTCTTCAGGAATAAACATGAACCTCCTATTATGGCATAAAAAGGCTTGAAGTGATATTTTAGCCAAAATGAAATTCAGTTTAATTAAATTCTCTTACTCCAAATGTAGTCAATCAGCAAAGGCATGCTTGGTGTCTAAAGTGTGCTTCTTTAATTTTAGCACTGGAGCTAAGAGGCTAATGGATCTTCTACTACTAACTGTTTTGTTTGGCCAAAATTCAGACTCATTTTTGTCCATGTTTACAGACAACAGTGAGTCATACAGTGCTCCAGATGCTTTGAGATGAACATCATGATTTCAGCCTGCAGTTAGCACCGTGGGGTATAAGCTTCCATGATGTGTAAATTGCTTGGACCATTGCATGTAGATTTACTGTAAACTCAAACTGTCTGCCCTGTATAGGCAGGGAATTTTATTATTTTATGTTGAATTGCCATTCATTTCTCCATAGAGAATTTTTTATGCAAGGGCAGTAGCTATAAATACATACATAACAGCAGAGTATTGAACTGAGCAATAGAGCTATTAAGATTAGAATCATCGAATCATCAAATCACTTTATTTTGTCACATCCAAGGAATTTTTGTTGGTGATTCATACGTGTCTGACTTTAGCACACTGAACAGACCAGACAAACAAACAGACTGTTAACAAGCATTTAACTAAGAGACGAATAACATCAAAACACATCAAATAGAATAAAGATTAAAGAATATTGAAGAGCTATGGAGGAGCTTTATACAGATAAAAGTACATGTACATATGTACACAAGTTCTGATGGCATATGCATTAAACTATTATATACAGAATATAACAATGACATGTATCATCATATTACAATAGCATTATCTTGCAATAGCATTATCTTAAAATCAACCCACAAAAAACCCAGCTCGGTGCTGTCAATGTGATATTCCACACATCCATCCGAGGGGGAAAACACTCATACAAACTGTATTTCTGTCATTTACTGTTAATTAATCATTTGGACAGTTTAATATTGTCAAATATAAATGACTATTGTTAATTTGCATTTTCAACACAAACTGCAGGGGGTGCTCTCACAGCCTTTCTTCTGTCCCCTGTGTATTCCCTGTGTTTGTCACAGACGGAGACCGATAACGGGCGCGTAGTGGAGGATATGGAGGGAGCGGCGCAGGCAAATCAGCGGCGGATGAACGCGGACCCTCTGGAGGTGATGCTGCTGAACATGGGCTACCGCATCACCGGCCTCAGCAGCCGTGGCCAGGAGGCGTCCGACGATGAGGACAGCACTGAGGGGCAGGTGCAGTGTCGGCCCAGTTAAAACGGACGGCCCTACAGCCCCCAGCGCGAATGTGTCTCTCTCTCTGTGTGTGTGTGTGTGTGTGTGTGTGTGTGTGTGTGTGTGTGTGTGGAGGCAAATGCACCGTAGATATTTAATTTCTTCAGCAACCTTCTCACAGCCAGCACTGCGCTGAGCTAAGGTTGGTGGCTGTGCAGCGCCCCCTAGGACAAGAATGGAGAACAGCAGGCCGATGAGGAGGTTTTTATCAATGAAGATAGAAGCCTGAATCCCACCCCCTACCACACTGGAGCCCCCCAAACAGAACACAGTACAGTACTCATGTCACAAAAAGCAGTGCATCTCAACCAGGAGCCTTCTGTCATCACACTGAAATCATAATTTAATGTCAAATGAAAGCATCTTAAACGTATACAGTTTACTTCTGCAGTTCATAACTCATTTTATTTTATTTACATTTTTGCACTATTTGAAAATATTTGCCTTAAAATTAGTACATTTCACGCTAAGTTGACATATAGAAACAGTCCAAAAAACTGGCTTGCAATGACATGCATCAAATTAAAGTGACAAATGTCTCCTAAATACATTACAGAGATCAGAGGTTTTCTTATTTCTCAGTATGAAATGCTGTTTGTATTACATTACAGTCTATTATAGGAATATTATTCAACCAGTTTCCAGCCATTTTTCCTATATGAGATCATATTAAGGGATATAATCTTCACTTACTTACAAAACTTCTTATAATACCACTGTAGTAAGATACTTTCACTTAAGTAAATTGCTTAAATAATCTTAAAACGTCCCAACAGCAACTTCATAATGAGAAATATTAGAAATTTTCCCTGCATTTAAGATGCTTCCACTTGCTGAGACAACATTATTCCCTTCCTTATCAGCTCATTGAAGTCTTGACGATTACCTGCATGTATGACACGCAAAAATAAAGAGGCTCCTGTTTCACACTGAAAAACACAGAGATAAAGTGAACTTAAAGCTCTTAAACCTCCACCTGTGCAAAATGTCTTGGACAGAGATGCTCCAGCTCAGTCCCAAAGGTGCCAGCTCCTTAGTGCTGCCGCCGGTTCATTGTTTTTCTCAGCAGGGCCATGTGCTTCAGTTATTTTCTGATTTAGGGCTTGCTCTCTGGCGCCCCCATCACACACTGAGGCTCTTCTGCTCTAAAGCCGGGATGTTTTGCTTTGCTGCCCTGATGAAAGATGCAGCAGAAACGCCGGCAGAAGCGCAACTTTAAGATGGACTCTGTTTATTGAACTCTTCTGCAGCACTTTCGAACCCATCCCAGAGAAACCGAGCAGTGTTGTGTTTCTGAATGTTTCCGAATGGAGATTCTGGGATTGAAAATCGTTTTTTGAGATTCTGGTGATCAGTGTTTGATGTTCACCTGTCAGATTGTCTGAGTTATTATGGGGAGTTTTTGTATGTTTATTTTTTGGGGGGGATATGCATTATCAGAGTTCGGAGATGTATATGCAGATTATTGTCTTTTCATTTATGATGAAATAGTTACATAATTAAGCACACAACAGGCAGCAGCTGCCTCACAGCTCCCCTCACAGCTCCCCACACGCTAAAACAGCAAATAAAGAACCTATACGGTCACATAAAACTGCAGAAAATTAGGCCAAGCTGCTGACTCTGCCTACATGCAGTGTGAAACTAAGTCAGGGAGGAAATAATGGCAGATCTAAAGTGCAGTTCCAAGTTTGTTTATCTTTTGTCCTCTCTAGGCTGCACCCACAAATGTGTTCTTTCATAGCTGTTGTTGCGAGGCTGGACAAGCTTTACAGAACACTAATAAAAATCCCATTAAACCTAATGAGGAGCTCAGTTTATATCACAATACCTACATTTAGAGTGAATAAGGCTCAGTTTATGTTCTACAGTTTCTCTTTTAGGTTTAATGGGATTTTTACCAGCATTCAATAAAGCTTGTCTGTCCTCAGAACAGCAGCTATTAATGAATATATTTGTGGGCGGAGCCTGTAGAGGACAGTTAACCAAGGCCAGAGTAATCTAGGTGGTTGTTATAAGCACTTTTTGGCCCTTCACAGACGACTAGGTTCCTGCAGGTGATAGTAATAATCACCCCCACTGTTCTCGAGTTTTAGCTGTACGTTATGAAACAGACATTTTCAAACAGACAGCAGTCTAAAACTGCCTTTCTGCTCACTTGGCTTTGCTAAAGCTAGGCTAGGAGACCCCCAATCAGTTTGGAGGGAAGCGCAGGACTGAAGGACTGTGACTTTAACACTAGGCTGCCATTTGTATTTATTTGGGTGAGGCTGTCCTTGTGTCTCATTGTTTATTTTTCTTTGGAGAATTCAGTAACTAAGTTTGCTGCATAAAGAATTAAAAAAAGAATAAACAAGGATTAAAACTGATGCTCTCTTCCCGTTCCTATTGGTTCCTCACCAATAGATCCAGCGTTTCTGCTGAAGTGACGTTTGTGCTCGAGTAACAGCCTCTATTCTTCTGGGAAGGTTTTATGCTAGATGTTGGAACATGTTAGAATTTGATTGCAGTGCCATTGGAGTTGCCATGTTTACAACACAAATATAGCCATTTTATTTACTATCCAAAACCACCAGGGAATTTTGGAAGAGAAATTAGTGGAAAATCTGAAGGAATATGTTTTCTTTGAGGACTATTTTGCCTCACAGCTCCCTGCATGTATCCCTCCTTCATGAATGGAGTTTAAGTTCTCAAAACTATCATAAAACAGTGTCTCAGTCATCAGGCAGTGAATTCATAACCATTTCATGTAGTAACTTTGTGAGGGAGCTTTTAGAGGTGGACGTCTGGTTCCTATCACCACCACAGTCACACCAGCTTTGTTGACATCTTTACCACTTAATTATTCATTTTGAAATTATGGTGGAATTCCAGGCGGCACCTTGACATGGTGGGTAGCGCTGTCACCTCACAGAAAGAAGGTTCGAGTCCCCGGCCAGGTGACCAGGATCCTTTCTGTGTGGAGTTTGCATGTTCTCCCCGTGTCTATGTGGGTTTCCTCTGGGTTCTCTGGTTTCCTCCCACAGGCCAAAGACATGCAGTCAGACCATTTGGACATGCTACCCCTAGGTGTGAATATGGATGTGTGTGTATGTCTGTCTGTCTGCCCTGCGGTGGACTGGCGACCTGTACAGGGTGTATCCTGCCTTTCGCCCAATGACAGCTGGGATAGGCTACAGCACCCCCCCACAACCCAGAAGGAGAAGGCTTAGAAGATGTGTGTGTGGTGGAATTCCTCTTTAAGATCATCTAAAAAGAGACCACCATTATCAAACTAATTTATTCTTTTCCCCACTGATATCCAATCCAGTCATATTCATTTTTGACTGTATAAAATTATATCCGACAGTATCTTTGGTTCTCAGATCCTTCAAATCAGTATCGGTTACAGTATTTTCTTACAGGTCAGACTGAAATCTCCACAGTTGGTCAGAGCAGCTCTGTCTCCTATCGTTCCTCACTGTCTGCGTTGTGCTGAATAGTAGGTTTAAGGCCTGCGGTGATTTATGAGCAGCGCTGCTGAGCCAGACAGTAGATGCCACCTGGCCCACATTGGCTAATGAGCCGCCCCCGGCTTATCTGGGCTACAGGAGAGGGTGACCCACATGACCGTCCGCCCAGAGACTGCAAATGTCACCTTTTTTAATGGAATATCCTCACAGTCCTGCAGCGCTGGGCCACTGTCCTGCTGCCTGCAGCGTGCACCTGCGTCCTGCTAAAGACACCAGACAGTAAGCAAAGAAAAAAGACAACTGCAGCCATAATGATTCGGTTAAACTTGTTATTTTTGTAGGTGCACTCTTATTTCAGTGGAAATAAGCAGATATGGTACTGTTATTACATTAAAGGGCCCATTTACTACATTACTATTGTTATTTTTAACCTTGATAGCCACTTATGTGATTTTATGTAGCAAAAATGGCCAAAAGTCATTCCCCCAACACCTCTTTATCTCTTACAAATAAACAGATTTAAGACTGATATGTAAATGAGCTCTGTTTATGTTTGGATGTCCATTCTAAAAAGCAGTCCAGGATGGAACACTCCTCTTATATCTTGAGCGTGAATGGGCAGTGCTATACTACACTTTTTAAAAAGGCGGTTCTTTAAGGGATCTTTAATAAAAGGAATGGTTCTGTGTACACCCCTAAGTGCTATATGGAACAATTTCATGCTTAAATGGTTCTCTGCATGGTGAAATGGCTCTTCAGATTGATAATGTGTTGTACATGGTTTAATATGGAACCTCTTTGAAAATGGTTCTATATAGTAGTGAACCAAAAAACTGGTCTTCTTTTGTTACAAAGTAAAGCTTTTAACAAAAGAAGTACTTGTTTAGGTGCTGTATAGAATCATGTACGTCTCATTCTCTGTCAGTCTGAGGCGTGCAGATGGATCTATATAGAATTCATGGTACTATTTAGAATAGTTCACTTTACTAAAGAATCCCTGAAGAACCATCTTTTTTTAAGTGTGTAGGTGGATATATGTAAATGAGGTCTTATGACATCACAAACAGTTAATACAAAAAGGGCTGTTTTCACAGCTTAGTTTCCATATATTATGGAGCCCCGCTGGTGACATCCTGTATAAATAAAAACAATGCATGGCTTTAGTAAGTCATGTGAATGAGATGATTAAATCGTGGCCACAACTTAGTAAAGCGTGGCAACAAGATCCTAATGCGTGGCCATGACTTAGTAAGGCGTGGGAAAGAGATCATGCCTTACTAAGTGGTGGCCAGGCATTATTTTTATTTATACAAGATGTCACCAGCGATGCTCCGTATATTTCACGAAAACGAGGACGTTTTCAGTGATATGGGCACTTTAACGCTTAAAGGGGTACATGTTGTGAAAGGGTTTAAAGGGGTTTCTCAGTCCTGCTCCTTGTGTTTTCCTGCCCCAACACATCCCTTTCCTCCCCACAAGGTGTTTGGGAATAATCTGATGAATAAATTACGTGTATTGGGACAGTAAACAGTGAACATGTGCTTAGCACGCAGCGCCAAAGGCTGCAGCTGAATCGCTGGATCAGACTGACGAGTGCGCATGCGCTGTGCGTCACTGTTTACTGTAATGGCGGATGTGTCCGCGGTTGACAACATGAAGAATTATCAGAATTTTCAGGGCACTTTCGACAAAATAGACAGAGAGCAGAGCAGATATCCTTACTGCATCGTCTGGACACCAATCCCCGGCCTGACGTGAGTATCCTAATCCCTTAACTCGTCCCATAAACCCGTTTTAGTGTCGTGGTCTGGAGCGTATCAGAAGAAAACCAGATGTGGGTGTTGAAGTCCTTCGTTTAAGCCTCCACGGTTTCTCAGTTTAGATAATGAACACCAGCTAATAAATCATGAAGCCGAAGTTTGGCCAGCCTTTTATGATTTTCCGTTCCACCTTTAATGGTGCAGCAGTAACTGTAGCTGCTGCACCATTTAAGGTGGAACGGGAAATTCGAATATGAAGCCTCATTCAGATTGTTTGGTTCAAATGAATTCAGTTTCCTGATTTAATAACAGAAGAAAGAAATGTGTAAATGCTGTTAAGCTTCACTTCATATTAGACTGTATGTGATTATGTAACCTGTGCCTGTCTAATAATGACGTGATTTTTTGTGAATGCTGTGTTCCTGCAGATGGTTCCTGCCCTTTATTGGTCACATGGGCATCTGCACGTCCACAGGTGTGATCCGAGACTTCGCAGGGCCGTATTTTGTGTCTGTAAGTGTGCATCATAATCCTGATATCACTGTGTTTGATACGTCGTGCTGTATAGAACCATATGTCTCATTCTCCAGAAGTCTGAGGCATGCAGATGGTTCTATACAGGATTAATGGTTCTAAACCGAACAATTCCCTTTACTAAAGAATCCTTGAAGAACCATCTTTTTTAAGTGTGTAGGCTGTATATGATATGTAAATGAGTTCTTATGACATCACAAACAATTAATAAAAGGGTTGTTTCCATATATGGACACACTTTGTTTTTTTATTTCTTTTCTGATATTTAAGTGTTTACTTGCTACATCACTCTTATTTATACGGAGCCCTAAAGATGCCTTACTAAGTCATTATTTTTATTTATATAAGATGTCACCAGTGGGGCTCCTTATATTTAACGCAAACGAGGACGTTTTCAGTGATATGGGCACTTTAACGCTTAAAGGGGTGCATGTTGTGAAAGGGTTTAAAGGGGTTTCTCAGTCCTGCTCCTTGTGCTGTCCTGCCCCAACACATCCCTTTCATCCCCACAAGGTGTTTGGTAATAATCTGATGAGTAAATTATGTGTATTAGGACAGTAAACAGTGAAATTGTGCTTAGTACGCAGCGCTAAAGGCTGCAGCTGAATCACTGGATTAGACTGATGAGTGTGCATGATATATGTTGATCTCCATCATGTCTGTTGTGTGCAGGAGGACAACATGGCATTTGGGAAACCAACAAAGTAAGTAAACATGACCTCAAGGTGCATCAATGCAGTATGTGTACTTTGGTGTAAAGCAGGTTTGTTTAAAAACCTCAACATCTTGTTTATTGTGATTCTCAGGTACTGGAAGCTGGATAAAAACAAAGTGTATGCAGGGGGCTCAAGCACATGGGATGCAGCAGTGCACGACGCGTCTGAAGAATACAAACACAGAATGGTAAAGACAAAGGAAACCTCCCTTCCCACCTGGCAAAGCCGCTTACTTTCAGTTTATCTGTCTGTAATGCCAGAGTTCACTAGCCGAGCTACTTTAACTGACTTTCTCTCCTCTTCCTGCATCACCTCAGCATAACCTGTGCTGTGATAACTGCCACTCTCATGTCGCCATGGCGCTGAACCTGATGCGCTACGAAAACAGCACCTCGTGGAACATGGTCAATCTCTGCTTGCTGTCCTTCATCTACAGTAAACACGTCAGGTGAGCCCAGACCTACCAGCTAACCCTTAGAGAAAAGTCACATGAATAAAACACATGGTTTTTGCACACTTCACATGTTAAATGTGACTTTGCTGTAAAAAAAAAAATCCCCTAATTTCTGATCATAAATTAAGCTGCAGTGAAATTGTTATACAGAGCAAAAGCACAGTATTGGTTCCAGAAGTGTGTGTAGGGTAACTATGGAAATGGGTCTGGTCCAGGGGTCAGCGGCATGCAGCTCTTACTGTCCTGTTGTGGCTCCACAGCAGAATTTGATTTGTAGGTAAAAATAAAATTATCCTCCTTTACAGTAAAAAAAAAAAAGCTCTGCTGATCATTCAACACAGTTTAACAATGAATATGGTCTTACAACCCCAATTCCAATGAAGTTGGGACGTTGTGTAAAACATAAATAAAAACAGAATACAATGATTTGCAAATCCTTTCCAATCTATATTCAGTTGAATACACTACAAAGACAAGATATTTAATGTTCAAACGGATAAACTTTAGTGTTTTTTGCAAATATTCACTCATTTCGAATTTGATGCCTGCAACACGTTCCAATGAAGTTGGGACACTGGCAACAAAAGACTGGAAAAGTTGAGGAATGCTCAAAAAAACCTGTTTGGAACATTCCACAGGTGAACAGGTTAATTAGGAACAGGTGAGAGTCATGATTGGGTATAAAGGGAGCATCCCTGAAAGGGAGCATCCACTTTGTGAACAACTGCGTGAGCAAGTAGTCCTACAGTTTAAGAACAACGTTTCTCAATGTGCAATTGCAAGGAATTTAGGGATTTCATCATCTACACTCCATAATATCATTAAAAGACTCAGAGAATCTGGAGAAATCTCTGCATGTATGCGGCAAGGCAGAAAACCATCACTGAATGCCCGTGACCTTCGATCCCTCAGGCGGCACTGCATTAAAAACCGACATCATTCTGTAATGGATATTACCACATGGGCTCAGGAAGTCTTCAGAAAACCATTGTCAGTGAACACAGTTCGTCGCTCCATCTACAAGTGCAAGTTAAAACTGCCATGCAAAGCAAAAGTCATATATCAACAACACCCAGAAATGCTGCCGACTTCTCTGGGCCCGAGTTCATCTGAGATGGACTGACGCAAAGTGGAAAAGTGTCCTGTGGTCTGACGAGTCCACATTTCAAATTGTTTTTGGAAATCATGGAAGTTGTGTCCTCTGGGCCAAAGAGGAAAAGGACTGTCCGGATTGTTATCAGCGCAAAGTTCAAAAGCCAGCATCTCTGATGGTAC
Organism: Pygocentrus nattereri; assembly: GCF_015220715.1. NCBI lineage: Eukaryota > Metazoa > Chordata > Actinopteri > Characiformes > Serrasalmidae > Pygocentrus > Pygocentrus nattereri. The sequence goes on along the minus strand of NC_051234.1, from coordinate 12,390,908 downwards.
GGGGGTGTGTTAGTGCCCATGGCTTGGATAACTTTCACATCTGTGAAGGCATCATTAATGCTGAAAGGTACATACAGGTTTTGGAGCAACATATGCTGCCATCCAAGCAACGTCTTTTTCAGGGACGTCCCTGCTTATTTCAGCAAGACAATGCCAAGTCACATTCTGCACGTGTTACAACAGCGTGGCTTCGTGGTAAAAGAGTGCAGGTACTAGACTGGCCTGCCTGCAGTCCAGACCTGTCTCCCATTGAAAATGTGTGGCGCATTATGAAGCGCAAAATACGACCCCGGATTGTTGAGCAACTGAAGTTGTACATCAAGCAAGAATGGGAAAGAATTCCACCTACAAATCTTCAACAATTACTGTGTTGAGTAATTGAGTGTTGTTAAGGAAAGATGATGTAACACAGTGGTAAACATGTCCCTGTCCCAACTTCTTTGGAACGTGTTGCAGGCATCAAATTCAAAAAGAGTGAATATTTGCAAAAAACAATAAAGTTTATCCGTTTGAACATTAAATATCTTGTCTTTGTAGTGTATTCAATTGAATATAGGTTGAAAAGTATTTGCAAATCATCGTATTCTGTTTTTATTTATGTTTTACACAACGTCCCAACTTCAGTTGTAAATGGAGTCAATGTAGAACTGCTAATTCACCCTTTAACCCTGAAGATCAGCGCAGACCCGCTGGTCACCATAGCAACACAGACATCAGTTTTGCCCAGCTAGTAGTTAACGAAACTGCAAAGAGGCAACATTGATAATTTGGAGATGAACAGACTGATGTTTTTATAATCACTCCAGCTGGTTTCCCGATATGTTTAATCTGCAGCGAGAAACTGAAATACTAAAAAGTTGCAAGGCTGAAGTCAGTTTCTCATTCTCCATTTCCAGCTACTCGTTTAATTTGTCCCGTTCCACCTTAAATGGTGCAGCAGTTACATTCTGGCACCTTCATTTAAAGTGAAACGTGAAAAATAGAACAAGAAGCTGGAGAATGAGAAGTGACTACTACCCCTGTGTTGTATTGGTGTACAAGGGTGTTTTCCTCTTTTCTGTGTGTCTTAGCTTTGTGGGCTTCTTGAAGACGTGGCTGCCCTTCCTCATGATCTGCGGAGTCATCGTCACAGTTACGCTGGCCTTCAAGCTCCAATCAGCAACACTGGACACAATGAACCACAGTGGATAAGACAGCTGTGAAGTGAGAGGGTGAGAGGGGTCACCATCGGGGGCACTCCAAACCAGCTAGCACTGTAGCAAAAAGGCGAATGTAAAACGCATAGTTTAAAGTACCTCAGTGTTAATTAACACCTCTTTATGCCATCATATCTCACGGGAGTGACCGCACCTTTGGGCAGACCGACCCACTGAGAGACTTTCACAGCAACTGGCTCTCTGACATGAAGACCAGCAGCATACGAAGACGACCATCAGACCAGACTTGCACCTCACAAGCCTCCTGCTCTGAGATTGATTTACCTGGACATGCTCTGCCCACAAATGTGTTCCTACAGAACCCTGGGAAAAATCCCACTTAACCTAATAAGAAACTGTAGAACCGACTCAGTTTATATCACAATACCTACATTTAGAGCCAGTAGTTTACACTAATTTACATTAGTGTTTTACAGTTTCTCATTAGATGTAATGGGATTTAATGGGTAACGTAAAGCTGGTCCCACCTCACAACAGTAGCTACAAAAGAACACATTTGTGGGTGGAGCCTGGAAAGGGGGAAGTGGTTTATTAATTCTTATTAATTCTGGTGATATTCAGACTTCCTGTTTGCAGATGATGCCATTACTATTAATGGTGACCAAGCAACTCCGCTCTGGGCAGTTTTTACCATATCATCTCTATTATTATTCTTTTTTGATGATTTTTATTATGCAATACCTCTTGAAATGGTAAACCTCTGTTAGACACTCCATCCAGGATACTATGTCATTTTTAAGGTTGACTCTATATGTGGCAGAAACAAGGGCTGCTTTTCCTTTTGATCTCATTGTTATTCATTATGTCTTTGTGTTTTGAATTTAAATACACATCTACCATCTGAATGTAAGGCCTCTTGCTTATGTTTTATGCAGGAATGTGTAGAATGGAGTATAAGTCTAGTTACAGGTCAGTGATGTGATGAAATATTAGTGTTATTGTGATAAATTACGCCTTTTCTGAGTGTGTAATGGGTAGATTACTGGATTAAAATGGATTATTAGACTAAAAAAATTATATTCTGGATAAATCAGCTTGGTGATTAGTTCGCAAGTGATAAACATGGTATCTGTCACAGAACATTTGCCATAAGTGGGAGCTAATGGTATGCAAGAGCACCACTGAAAGAGAGGAAACCCACACCAGCAGCATTGTGTATATGCAGATAAATACACAAATAAATACTTGCAATAATTTACATGTATATGATGTAAAAGGGGGCGGCACGGTGGTGTGGTGGGTAGCGCCGTCGCCTCACAGCAAGGAGGGCCTAGGTTCGATTCCCCTGCTGGGTGACCAGGTTCCTCTCTGTGTGGAGTTTGCATGTTCTCCCTGTGTCTGCGTGGGTTTCCTCTGGGTTCTCCGGTTTCCTCCCACAGTCCAAAGACATGCAATCAGGCCAATTGGACATGCTGTCTGCCCTGCGATGGACTGGCGACCTGTCCAGGGTGCATCCTGCCTTTCGCCCGAAGACTGCTGGGATAGGCTCCAGCACCCCACCGTGACCCTGACGGAGAAGCGGCTTAGAGAATGGATGGATGGATGGATGATGTTAAAGGTTTTGTTTAATTAGATCTAGGCTGAAGTGTTTTACTGAACAATTCACTGTAAACCTGCAGTATATACAGTGAAAAGTATTGGACCTTTTTTCAGAAATTCCTCTCAGAAATTTCCAGTAAAGTACAAGTATGGAATGCTAATGAAAAAAAGCAGTGATTAGTAAATTCTGGTGACATGTCTTACATTTATAAACCGTACAAAACGTAGTATTTGATATTTTACCTAATTCTCGTTCTAAATTTGATACCCTCAACACATTCCAAAACAGTTGTTATAGGAGCATGTTTACATTTTGTTACATCAATTCTTTTACCAGCACTTAATAATTGTTAAGAGACATGAATACACAAACTGATCCAGTTCTGAAATTGGAATTTTTTGCCATTCATCTGTGAGAAAAAAAAAGTGTCTTGAAAAAAATGTCTAGAAGGCAGTGTATGTTGCTCCAAAAAGTTTTCATTCCTGTGCAAAAAGATGGGCCACTGATTGTTTTGGATGGTTGGAGTCCAGATTTAACCCTCTGTAGAGAATATTTGGTCTCGAACACAAACTAGCTCAGCACAGTTTTTCAGCTGTTTGAAGCCATCAGTGCTGAGTTGATCAATACTGACTATTCTTTCTGTAAAAGACTGTCTGCTAATTCATACAATAAAATACAACATTTAAAGAAATCAAAGGGAAAGTTCCATACTGACTTACTGCATCTGTTTGTTTGATAATTTGTTGTTAAGACCTTTAAAAGCTGAATGTTTTGCCATTTTTTGCATGGGATGTAGATATCTTTCACTGATAATTGTGCTTTCACAGATGTGCAGGCAAATAACGCCCCCCACCACACACACACACACGCACACACAAACACCATGACAGACGCTGGATTTTAAACTTAACCCTGGTAACGATCTGGATCTTTTCTTCTTTGGCCTGCAGTAAACGACGTCCATTATTTCCATAAACAATCTGAAAGGTAAACTCATCAGACACTACTCTTTCTGGTGCTAGATAGGACCATTTTCAAAAAGGTTCTATACAGAACCATAATCAACACATACTCCATCGATTTGAAGAACAATTTTATCATGCAGAAAACCATTTAATCGACAGATGGTTCTATATATGGGTTTAAATAGAACACTGCCTTTACTAAAGAACCTTTGAACTGTCTTTTTGATGTGTCCATATGCTATATGTATTTTACATACTGTCAGAACTTCTTGAAATTGTTTCGTGTTTGTGTCTTTGAAAGTCTCCACATATTATATTGTTGTTCAGTTAAACCTAATTTTATTGTTGGCCTTTGGAAAAACAAAAAAATTATTCAAGTACACTATATTGCCAAAGGTATTCACGCACCCATCCAAATCATTGATTTCAGCTGTTCCAGTAACTTCCATGGTCACTGCTGTATAAAACCAAGAACCTTGGCATGCAGACAGTAAAATTGTGTCTCACTCAGGAGTTCAGTGAATTCCAGCAAGTTCAGTCATGAAATTTCCTTGCTGCTTAATAATTCCACAGTCAACTTTCAGTGGTATTATAACAAAGTGGAAGTGATTTGGAACGACAGCAACACAGCCACGAAGTGGTAGGCCACGTAAAATGACGGAGTAAGCGGATGCTGAGGTGCAGAGTGCACAGAGGTCACCAACTTTCTGCAGAGTCAATCGCTACAGACCTCCAAACTTCATGTGGCATTCAGATTAGCTCAAGAACAGTGTGTAGAGAGCTTCATGGAATGAGTTTCCATGGCTGAGCAGCTGCATCCAAACGCAATGCAAAGTGTTGAATGCAGTGGTATAAAGCGCCACCACTGGACTCTAGAGCAGTGGAGACGTGTTCTCCAGAGTGACGAATCACGCTTCTCTGTCTGGCAATCTGATGGATGAGTCTGGGTTTGATGGTTGCCAGGAGAATGGAGAATGGTAATTGTCTGACTGAATTGGGCCAAGTGTAAATTTTGGTGGAGGGGGGATTATGGTGTGGAGTTGTTTTTCAGGAGTTGTGCTCAGCCCCTTAGTTCCAGTGAAAGGAACTCTTAATGCTTCAGCAGACCGAGAGATTCCGGACAATTTCATGCTCCCAACTTTGTGGGAACAGTTTGGGGATGACCGCTTCATGTTCCAACATGACTGCACACCAGTCCACAAAGCAAGGTCCATAAAGACATGGATGAGTGAGTTTGGTGTGGAAGAACCTGACTGGCCTGCGCAGAGTCCTGACCTGAACCTCATAGAACACCTTTGGGATGAGTTAGAGCGGAGACTGTGAGCCAGGCCTTTGCATCCAACATTAATATCTGATCTCACAAATGCGCTTCTGGAAGAATGGGAACAAATTCCCATAAACATACTCCTAAACATTCTGGAAAGCCCATAAACATACTCCTAAACATTCTGGAAAGCCTTCCCAGAAGAATTGAAGCTGTTACTGCTGCAAAGGGTGGGCCAACATCATATTAAACCCTAAAATAAAGAATGGGCTGTCACAAGTTTCAAATGCGTGTGAAGTACTGAATACTTCTGGCAAAATAGTGTATCTAACAATCAAATATCTAATATACTCACACATCTAATATACTAAATATCTAATATAATTGGTAGTGAATTAAATATCATCATTCATAGTTTATTAGCTTTTTAAAATGTAGTTTTACATATTATCTGTTTCAAACTTCATAAAAATGAAGTACTGCTTTATGTATCGTGTACATGATGTGATGTTTCTGCTGTATCGTCCAGCCTTCAATTCTCTGTTTACTCTGCCCCAGTGTCCTTAATGACGACCACACACATACGCACACACCCCCTTCTCCAGATGGATGTCCTGTGTAAATTCGGCAGCCCCTCCCTCCTCCCCTCGTATTTAAGCGCTGAGGCTGTGTGTAGGTTCTCACACCTGCAGTGATGTGGATCAGGTGGTGTTCCTGAGCTGCTCTGCTGGAGAAGATGCTCCTGGTTCCTCTGCTCCTGTGTGTGTTGCTGTGTGTAGGTGCGTGCTGTGCGGAGTGTGCGGTGGGTTGCCAGTGTATGGAGGATACACACAGCGTCAGATGTGTTTCAGCGTCTCTGAGCCGCATCCCCCCTGCTCTGCCCAAAAACACCCTCAGCCTGGTCATCAGAGGAGACCAGATCCACCAGATCCACCAGAACTGCTTCAACGGAATGGAGAACATCAGTACCCTAGAGCTCACCAACAACGGGTAAGAACCTTTCTATCGAGTAATCAACACTGTAGAAATACAACTCAATGTAATGAAAGTTGGTCTTTCATGCTTTTATACACACTAATAACTCATACAGTCTAGATTCAACTATTACAACTACTAATCAGCCATAACACTAAAACCACCTCCTTATATTTGCGCTCTGTCCATTTTATCAGCTCCACTGACCATATAGTTTCACACTGTAGTTCTAGGTACAGACTGTAGTCCATCTGTTTCTCTGCATACCATGTTACCCTGTTCTTCAGTGGTTAGGACCCCCTTGGACCCTCACAGAGCAGGTACTATTTCAGTGGTGGATCATTCTCAGCATTGCAGTGACTCTGACATGGGGTGGTGTGTTATTGTGTGTTGTGCTGGTGCAAGTGGATCAGAAACAGCAGTGCCCCTGAAGTTTATAAAACACCACTGTCCACTCACTGTCCACTCTATTAGACACCCCTACCTTTACATCTACAAGGTGGACTGACAAGTCAGAGATGATAGCTCATCTGCTGCTGCACAGTTTGTGTTGGTCATCCTCTAGTCCTTCATCAGTGGTCACAGCATGCTGCTGTCTGGATGCTTCTGGTTCTCAGTCCAGCAGTGGCACTGAGGTGTAATTAGAGATGTATTCAATATGGATTTTTTAGCACAGGACTGTGTATAATGTTTAAAATAAAAATGAATATGGATTAATGGATTACAGAGCTGAGCTCCTGCGCTTTCATGCTTCTTATTCTGGTGTTATAAATAATGATTTAATGTTCTTTGGCAGCTATAGAGCTTTCACGTTGTATTTTTTTTAAGTTAGAAATAATCAAAGAGTCTTTTTTCTGGACAATTATGTTATAAATAACAACTATTCTCTCAGAATTGCAGTCCTTTTCTACTCTTCTGATGTTTTTCTGATTTTTCTTTCAGAATAATGGAGTTGGGTTCTCACGCGTTCTCTGAGCTGCGTGTGCTGCGCAGACTGGACCTGAGTGAAAACCGCCTGGTTCTGATCCACCCTGAGGCGTTCTCTATCCCGGGCAGCCCTCTGCAGCAGCTCATCCTGAGCGGGTCGCTCTATAATTCCACCTCTGTCACCGACCTGATCACCGCGCTCCGCTGGGGGGCGCTATCCAGCTTGCTGGAGCTGGACCTGTCAGGGAACCGGCTGGTTCTCTTGCCCCCGGGCTCGTTTTCGCCGCTGCCTAGTCTGCGGGATCTCAGCCTGGCCAACAACTCGCTGGTGGCCGTCTACAGCGGGACATTCTCTGGGCTGGAGCGGCTGCGGGACCTGGACTTGCGCTTTAACGCGTTTCGGGCTGTCAGCTCGGAGGCTTTGAGGGAGTTGGAGAAACTGGGCCAGGCCCGGGTGCTCCTGGGCCAGAACCCCTACAGCTGCTCCTGCGAGGCTCAGGAGTTCTCCCGCTGGATAAACAGCTCGAGTTCACAGGTTGGAGACGCTGATAAGCTGCTGTGCGGGTCTCCGGATGAACTGCAGGGGGTCCCGGTGAGGATGCTGAGCTCACGCTCCCCGGGCTGCTACGGAAAGGCTAACGCAGGGGAGGCGGACGTGACCCTGCAGACGTCCTACGTGTTCCTGGGCCTGGTGCTCGGCTTCGTGGGCATGATCTTCCTGCTGGTGATCTATCTGAACCGCAGGGACATAGAGAAGTGGGTAACGGACCTCCACGCCGCCTGCAGAGATGTGCTGGAGGGCTATCACTACCGCTACGAGCTTGACTCGGACCCCAGACTCAGAAACCTCTCCGCTAACAGCCAGCATCATCTCCGCAGCGAACCACTCCCACCGCACGCCTCGTCTGACGCCCGCACCACTCAGATCCCCTCTGACGTCACACTGTAGTAGAACTCAAACCCAGAGTTCAGTCACATTTCTCATTTACCCAAAATTGACCAACTTTGAAAGAAACAGATCTGATCTGCCCTGCTGAGTGGACAATGCCAGCGAGTGACCGGATCTCACCTCGGACAGACTGCTGTAGAGTAAAGAGGCTGTGTGTGCAGGATCTCCACACTTCACTCTCTGCAGACGCCTGAGTGGTACTGGAACTGTACAGACTCTCTTTTCCATCATCTACTCTCTCAGCCACAGAAACTCTGGTGAAGTGGTCTCAGAGCTCCTGACCAGGTCAGAGGGTGTTGAAGAGTTTTAGTGGTGTTTCGATGGGTTTTAGGGGCATTAGTGGTATTAGAAGAGTATTTCAGGTGTTTGAAAGGGTTTTTTGGGCAGGTGTGAAGGGTGTTTTGAGTAGTTTAGGGGTGTGTGAGTAATTAGGATGTTTTGTGGGGGTGTTGCTATGTTTTGTGGGGTATTGTGTTGGTGTTTTGGGAGTGTTGGAGGAGTTTTGGATGGCTATGTATGAGTGGCATTAAGGGTGTTTTAGGGTTGTTTTGTTGGGTTTATGGGGTGGTTTATTAAGTTTAAAGGATGTTGGGGGTTTGATGTGTTTTGTAGAGATGTAACGCATATTATGTGGTTTTAGGGATGTGTTCCTGGGGAATTAGTTTTGTTTTATTGGGTTTTAGGGGTGTTCTGTAGAGATGTTGGGTCTTTTGTGGGGTTTTAGGCATGTTTGTGACATTTTAGAGGTTCTTTTAGTGGGTTCTCAGGTGTGTTTCTGGGATATTAAGTGTGTTTTGTAGGTTTCAGGGGTGTTTTGAAAGGTGTTAGGTATGTTGGGTTTTAGGAGTGTCCTGGGGTTTTGTTGGTTTTAAGGTGTGTTTTGTAGAGATGTAAGCTTTTTCACTGGATGGATTTTAGGGGTATTAGGAGTGTTTTGGGAGTGTTTTGTGGGTTTCAGAGGTGTTTTGTATAGATGTAGTTTCTTTTATGGGGTTCCATGGTTGTTCTTTTGGATTTTCGGGGTGTGTTGATGGTTGTTGGGGTGTTTTGTAGAGAGGTAGGGATTTTTTTTTCAGGTTTTAGGAGTGTTCCGTTGGATTTTAGGGCTGTGATTCTGGGGTATTAGTTGTGTTTTGTGGGGTTTTAGGGGTTTTCTGATGTATTAGGGGTGTGTTGACATTTTTTCTGTTTTATAGGGTTTTAGGGGTGTTCGGCTTTTGGGGTGTTCATGGAATTTTAGATGTTTTTTTGGATTTAGGGGTGTTGGGTTTTTTATTGTTTGTAGGTTGAGCAGGTAGTGAAAGTGGGGCAGAGTGAAGAATCACCACCTCTGGGCTGCTCGCACAGTCAGGGCTGTGAACGACAGAGCTGACGTCACACGCAGCCGTGATACACTGCTTTCACACACGTGTGTGTGCAGGAGTTCGGAGTTAATGACTGTAATGGATCAAAGCAGGACACCTGATATTAATCTACGTCTCTGCATTTGGCAAACGCATCAGCCTGTGTTACATACAGCAGCAGATGCCCTCAGCTCCACTTCTCTGTGTTTCGGTCTGTTACACTGAATTAGCGCTGACACTTTCAGTGCTGCTCATCAGAGACGATGACAGAGACGAGGAGAAGAAGAGAAGCATGTAATAGAGTTTACAGTAGAACGGAGAGAACAGCTCACTGTATATCCACAAATCACAGCTGATGTAGCCTGTATGCCTGTGCTCTGTAGCATAGAGGAGTATAAATAAATAGGAGATATATAAAATACAACAGAAACAGAGACGGTGGTAAACAGATCACAGTTGGGTTTCAACACAGCGAGATTAATTAGGTCTGTGAAGGTTTCATTACTAGATCTGTATTATTTTTATTTTATTGAGCTTCAAAGAGGAGCATCACCTGATAAGTATCTAAACCTGGATTAAACCAGGCCTTAATCAGATGAAGAAGGCATGTTTTTAACTCAATAAAGTCACTTTTCTTTTTTTTTTACATCATATCTTTGAAACAACTTTGTCTCCTAAACCCAGACTAAATTTATCATGTGTAGCCTATAATGTGTGAGTGTGCTTTAATTTCGTTTCATTATTCATTGAAATAAACACTTTTTCTGTTTAAAGCTCTGAAGTTTATGTAACTAAAACAAAAGTGCAATATGTAAATAAAACTGCTGAAATGAACAGACTCTAATATGAAGGTGCTGTGTGTACAGCTGGGCGGTGTGGAGGAACTCAGCCTGCTGCATCCTGCATGCTGTTTACCGTCTGTCTGCCTGTGAGTGTCCATGCTGATGGACAGTTTGAGGGTCAGGGAGGGTCGGCGGTGGGAGGTGTTCATTAGCACTGAGGACAGACAGAGTTCAGAGTGTTTCTGTGTCTATAATCTGCATTTTATTGAGGTTTAAACAAGTGCACTTATATTCACTGTATATAAGCAATAAAACACTGGAGGTTGTGTGTTTTGGTGAATCACAGCTGTGATCAGGTCACAGGTACAAGCTGAAGGTGAGTACAGTAGTCTCACCGAGTCAGAATTGTTCAGAGTGGTGGTGATAGGAACCAGATGTCCACCTCTAAAAGCTCCCTCACAGAAAGTTACTACATGAAATGGTTATGAATTCACTGCCTGATGACTGAGACATTGTTTTATTATAGTTTTGAGAACATGCAGGGCGCTGTGAGGCAAAATAGTCCCAAAACATTTTTTTGTTTCAGATTTTCCACTATTTTCCATCATCAACATTCCATATAAACTTGGAAGGCTTGTGTAGGTTCACTGGTGGTTTTGGATAGTAAATAAATTGTCTATATTTGTGTTGTAGTCATGGCGACCCCTGGTTCCTATCACCACCACTGTAAAGACATCCGAACCATTTCACACCAAACCACTCTGAATCTCTCTGATTACATCTCACACACCGAATTATGGGGATTTTTTTTGGAAATTTAATGGAATTCCTTTTTAACCAAAAGTCATCACTGAAAAAAAAAAAAAACATCAGGTGTGTCTGTTGGTTCCTGATGATTCTGTAATGTGTTTAGTCTTTTTCAATGGGTTGACATCACAGTGTAAGTGACTCTAATGGTTTAAGAGGCATCCAGTGGCTAATTCAAAGTGCATTTTATGGTTTCCTAATGGGATGTAAAGGTGTTCTATTAGGAAATTAGTGCCCTATATTGATAACAATAAAGCCAATTCCCATTAGAAAGCAAAACTACTAGGTTTTATTCCTAATGGTCTCTAATGGTCCCTTTTCAGTAGGGAAAATAGTACAGTTCTACACTCTCAAAAATGATGGTTCTTCAAGGGTTCTTCAATAAAGAAAATAGTTTTCTCTAGAACCATGAACACTCAAAGAACCCTTTGTATGATTAAAGGGTTCTCTGCATGGTGAAATGGTTCTTGAGATTGATGGAGAAAGTGCTATAGATGGTTCAGAATAGAACCTTTTTTGAAAAGGGTTCTGTATAGCACGCCAAAGGGTTCTTCTACTGTTGCATCATAACAGTAGAAGAACCCTTTAATCATACGACGTGTTTACTGAGTGGTCATGGTTCTATGGTTCTATATAGAACCATTTTCTGTACTAAATAACGCTTAAAGCACCAGGGGTGGAGGCGGGGGGAATCCCGGTTGGGCGGCGCTGTTGAAGGCAGCATGATCATACCTGTAGCCCAGGTAGCTCAGGTACAGCCCGAGAGAGCGGAGAAGAACCGAGCCTTCAACGAGAACCTCCGGCGTCAGCTGGGCCTGAATCCCGCACACGTACCTCAGGGGTCATGTGCAGGTCCGGTGTAAGGGGTTTGGGTGAAGATTAGTGACGTAAAAGGTGATTAACGTTAATTTTCTCTAAAGTAAAATAGCTCAGCTTTACTTCCGCGATCCGCGCGCAGAGACGGCGGATTCACAACAAAACAGCGAAGATTTGTGACCCGAGCCTATGAGGTGAGGACCAGCGTTCACCGGTTTTTGGGGGAATTGCTGGTGTTTTCTGTCTGTAAATCAGGGATTAGACTCACTAAGTGACCCCGGCAAACGTCTGAGGATGGACGAAGCTGAAGTTAGCCTCGAATTTTCCGTTCCACCTTAAATGGCGCGGCAGTTACACTCTGGCGCCTGAAAGTGCTGCGCCATTTAAGGTGGAACGGAAAATTGGGATAAGTAGGCGGCCTGTCAACAAAACCACGACCTGCTGTTAATGCTAGCTTATTAACCATGTTCACGACTGAATCAGGCTTGTTCTCCTCTGACTGGGGTACAGAGAGTTTAAGGAATTACTCGGTTGTTGATCTTCATCAGAGGTTTTGCTGTTTTTACCCCACTTTTTCAGTTTTTAAATGAAAGCCTGATATAGTACATAAACCATGTTAAAGTTTCAAATCCATTCTGACCATCAATGGAAACTAAGCTTATTCTGAATTGTTTTGTTAGGCTGGGCGATATGACAATATTTATGATTATCATGATAAATTATGTCACAGTACAGTCTGCTCTTCATCAGTGCTTGTAGACACTGACCAACTGCATGATTCATTATAAAAGAGCAAAATGAATCCTGTTTAACTGGATTTAGTGACAAATACTGAATAAAAATCACTGTATTCACACTTTTTGATATAATTTTTTGAAACGCAGCTCTACTGGTTCTAGTGTCTTTGTTTCAACTGATCAGACGTCTGAAAAATACATATCTTGATATGCTGTGTGTTTTTGATGTATCCCAATGTTACTATTATTGTCGTACCGCCCACCACAAGTTTTTTCATTGTCACATTTGCATATTTTATGTAAATTGAGCTTGGGATTGTGAAAGGTACGATATAATTGTCATTTATTATTGTTATTATATCCGCTTATCTTGCCTACGGCAGTTTGGACCCACCCCTTCACTGTGAAGTCATAGGGAGTGTTTCAGCCCAGTTGCCCAATGAGCCAATCAGAAAATATCTCCTTTCCAGATGTCAGTCTTAAAGACACAGTAACAAAAACAGTAATGCTGCTCTTAGATTTTGGCATTGGGAGACAAAACGTTCCATGCCTCATTGTGGTATGTGACAATATTCACGTCGAAACAGGGAGAGCAGCAGAGTTGAATGTTTATTTAAGGTGGAAAAAGTCAGCAGGACGTTGTGTAAATAATCCTTCGTTATTTGTTGTATAATACTGGCTATAGTTGGATGTCTCCCAATAATAAATAATTACAAGCTCTTCCAATATTGCAGCTGACAGCAAAAGTTTGGCAGCAAAACCAGAATTAAAAAAAAAAAAGAAAAGAAAAAAACCCACACAAATGCCATAAGTGCAAGGAAAGTCTGGGATTTAAATGTGGTCTGTGGAAAATGGCTTTGTGTTATGAGTAGAAGATGTGTTTTCCAGTCTGTGCTGGCAATGAATGAATGTTCAGTTCTTCCTGGTTGTTCCACAGGTCCTGAGCGCGGAGTGCCATGCCTGGCCACAGCACTGCACCGAACCACAAGTCCCGCTCCCACACACACGGTTCGGGGCGCTGTAGGGCCGAGGGCTACCGGCAAGGTCGCGCCAACTCCCGGGACAGCACCACCAGCCAGGACTCCTGCCGGGATCATCACGGCACTGGCCAAGAACTGTACTTGGATCACCACGGCACCTGCCAGGAACCATACCGGGATCGTCATGCTGCTGGACAAGACCTGTCCCGGGATCACTACAGTGACCGGCCACGGATCATTGACACACAGCCCTCCCAAAAGCCTCCGTCACGCTATGCCAATGGCCGCAGCTCCGAGACGCTGGGCTTCATCCCGGGTTCGGCAGCGGTGCCGGTGGGAGGAGGCAGAGCCTGCGGTTCCTGCTCCTCCATGGGCTGGAGTGGCTGCAGAGCCTTGCTGTGCTGCGTGCTCACTTGCGGCCTTTACGGCAACCGCCAGCCCTGCTTACCTCCTAACGAGAGCTCCACTGACGCCCTGCCGAAGTCTGAGCCAGAGCCTCGGAGAGCCCCCATCCTGGCCATGACCAACCCCACCTGCGGCATAACGCTGGAGCCCAGCAAGCCCCCGCAGCTGCCCAGTTCTGAAAGCTTCCGCTATCGTGATGTCTACCTAGCTGGAAAGAAGGTGGTTTACCCCACCAACTCAGAAGCTCCGGCACGTCGTAGCAGGGCAGCGGGTAAAGGAGAGAGCCAGCGTCCGGTGAGCAATACCAGCATCTACTCCAGAGAGGATCTGGATGTGGACGACGTGGATGATGGCGGCACAGACATCGACTCACTTATCACCAAGAAGCTGCTGGAGCTCTACAAGCTTCACCAGATTGAGCAGCTGGCAAAGTGTACATCAGACCAGTCCTTCTCACGAAAGACCAACGAGATCAGCGACCTGATCAACAGCATCGCGCAGGACTACAACCTAGAGGAGCAGGAGGCTGAGTGCCGGTTGGTGCACGGCGTCATACGCATCAGCACACGCAAGTACAAGTCTCAGAGCTCCAAAGCCTACAGCAACAAGGACTACAGATCCCAGGATGCACTGCTCCAGGCCAATGGGAGGAGGGATGGGACGCTGCCCGACAGCGGGAACGAGACGATGACCTTCACCTTCAGCAATGGTAAGTGGAACTGGATGGAATAGCCCTAGAGGTCCATTGGGTTGTACTTTATGCCTAGTACTCAATCCACAACTCATGTGCAGAAATAGGGTTTGTGTGCTGATACTGATGTCCAATATATGTATCTGCAGATACATAATCACTTATAAAAAGTAGAAACTGGACATACATCAGCGTTTATCAGCCTTGCAGAGAGTAAAATTAATCAAATCAGGACAGCGTCACCTTCTGGTGTTCAGAAAATGAACACCAGAAGGTGAGGGGGGGCGGGGGGGTGGGGCTGCAGCCTCTCCCAGCGGTCTGGGCGGAAGGCAGGATACACCCTGGACAGGTCGCCAGTCCATCGCAGGGCAGACAGACACAGACACCTGTTCAATTGCTTGTTAACACAAATAGCTAATCAGCCAATCACATGGCTGCAACTCAATGCATTTAGGCAAGTAGAGGTGGTCAAGACAACTTGCTGAAGTGCAAACTGAGCATCAGAATGGAGAAGAAAGGTGATTTAAGTGACGTTGAACATGGCATGGTTGTCGGTGCCAGACGGGCTGGTCTAAGTATTTCAGAAACTGCTGATTTACTGGGATTTTCACACACAACCATCTCTAGGGTTTACAGAGAATGGTCTGAAAAAGAGAAAATATCCAGTGAGCGGCAGTTGTGTGGATGAAAATGCCTTGTTGATGTGGGAGGTCAGAGAAGAATGGGCAGACTGGTTCAAGATGATAGAAAGGCAACAGTAACTCAAATAAACAACCAAACCCATCTCTGAGGAATGTTTCCAACACCTTGTTGAAAGTAAGCCACGAAGAATTTAGGCAGTTCTGAAGGCAAAAGGGGATCCAAACTTTTACTACCTAATAAAGTGGCCAGTGATTGTATATACACATTAAAGTCTAATATCTAAATATGCACATTTATATACACTAGTATTGCACCATCTCCAGTGTATAGTTTGTGTACAGTAATAGAAGTTATGAAATAAAAGCTATGATATGTACAGTTGGACATAGTGCCACATATGCAATATGTAAGTCTGAGGTAGATGAATGATGTGCAGGATACATGGGATAGAATAGGTCTAATATATAATAATTTATATATATTGCAGATTATATAACATATGGATAGAAGATGTCAATCTATATGTGCAGATACAGAATAAGTTGGGGGTTGGGTGGGGATAAAATCTAAGAATAATATAGGATTTGGGTCCTTATAGCATTTACCTGTCAACACTAGTGTCATCATATATCCTTAAATGTGGAAAAGAAAAAGGTTCTAGTTAGTCAGTCATGTATAACAACTGCTCCATATTTCTCCTGACCACGTTTCTATTCCTTCTAAGGGGAGCCAGAGGTTCAGGTGTCCGATTTGACGCCGTCAGATGAACTGGCCCGGAAGATGAGAATGCACAGTGGACGCAGCGGTGAGTTTACACACTACCTTCCTTCTCACATCTCTGCTCTTCATACTGATCTGCCACATTGATGCTTTTGTTCACTGGTGGTGTCATTATTAGCAACATGAGCCCAATACTGCAGGATAAATGACCCGATCTCAGCCCTGAGGGAGCTCAGCGCCCCCTGCCTTGAATTGTCCTGTTTCACAGTGTAGGATTGAGCTAACTTTAAACTGAAGTTCAGTTTAACCCTGAATATTCTGTCTCATGATGGTGATCACTTTTTACCAGCATCCATCACCATAGCAACGTATTCTGCAGACCTGATCTGCTCCTGTGTTCAGGATTTCAGCTCTAAGACCAATCAGGGAAAGTCTTCTGACCAATCAGATCAGGGAAAGTCTTCTGACCAGTCAGATCAGGTAAAGCCTTCTGACCAATCAGATCAGGGAAAACCTTCTGACCAATCAGGAATCTTGTCTGTGCCATGCTTAAGGAGACAGGGCCCTGCTGTATTATAATAATGATGATGATGATTATTATGATTATCATCATCATTTTATAATAATAATAATAATAATAATAATAATAATTATTATTGTTGTTGTTGTTGTCACACCATTACATAGTCATATAGATGGTAAATGCATTGCTTTAGAATAAATAAAAGCTAAATTAAAAGATATTTTTCAGATGTTTGATAAACATGTAGTGAGTTTGATAAACGTCTAATAAAAGCTGAACTGAGCTACACAGTTTAGAAGCAGAATAACAGAAAGAGTCTCTCCACATTTTCTGTGTTTTACTGAAGGTGTTTGAAGGTCAGTATCTGCTGATCTAAGATCATAAACAGGCAGGCATTCAGGAGCTTTAAGGCCATTAAGAGCTTTAAACTCTCTAAAAAGACCCAGGTGGTCAGTGCAGTGTGTAGACGGGGTGATGTGGTTGTTTTCTCCCATTAAAAAGAACATTTGAGTAATTGGCTCTGCTGTAACAAACACAGGAACGTGTCTGTATGGGACGTTTTCTCCTCCACTCTGTTTTGTGGAGGATAAAGAACGGAGCCCCTGGCTGCCTCTGGGATCCGAGTCTCTGGGCCCGGAGCTCCTGCTTCGCCTTTGTCTGCCCCTGAACGCTGGAGCTCCTCAGCTCATTTTTCAGACGTTCAGAAATCACCTCCCAGCGCTTTGTCCTCCACACCGCTGGATCAGCTCACACGCTGCTGCTCCATGGATAAAGAGCACCTTCATTATGTCATTTAGTGATGCTCTCACCTTTCAGCAGGATCGTGTGATGGAATGTGTTTATGAAGTGCGGAGAAGGAAAGTGGTGGTGTCGTCTTACAGCGTCGGGGGAAAAGGACTCTCTTACACAGATTATCGTTCATATGAAGATGATGTTAGACTCCTTTTGTGTGTTTTGTGTGGATTTTGTTCTTCCAAATGTCTTCCAAATGTCATCATTTATGTTGGTATTTGTGCAAAAGGTAAATTCACAGATTAATAACAGACACAATTTAAAGTGTACATACACAAGGTTGGAAATCTGCACTGATCTGCATACTTTTTATGTCAAATTCACATTATCACTACTTACGAACATGGCTCCTCAATGGTTCTTTAGTAAAGACAATGGTTCTATATAGACCCATGAAAACTCAAAGAACCACTGGTATGCTTAATGGATTCTTTGCATGGTGAAATGGTTCTTCAGATTGATGTACAATGTGTTGTATATTTAAAAAAGGGTTCTGCTTTGGTGATATATAGCTGCAGAACTATTTTTGGTGCTATATAGAACCATCTACAATGTCCATTAATGCTAAGAACCATGTCACCATGCAAAGAACCCATTAAGCATGCCACTGGTTCTTTGAGTGTTCATGGGTCTATATAGAACCATTTTAGTCTTTAGTAAAGAACCCTTGAAGAAACGTCTTTTTTATGAGGGTAGTGGTGGGCAATATGGCAAAAATACAGTATCACATTACTTTAAATTGTTTTAACAAAACATTTCACGCTTTTAGGTTTTTAGGTTTTTTAATAAGTGTAACAGATCAATTTGGTGAGTGAGAACAAAGAAAGAAGCCCCAGCAATTCAATATTAAAATATTACTGTCAAAAACTATGAATATGATGATTATACAGTGATTTGTATTAATTGTTTCAGACCCTGCACACACTAAATTTGCAGTCTTTGAAATGACACATGCACTGGGTCAGTGTTCATGTTCTGACAATATCCACTCAGATCCACTCAGATTCGCAGGAATCTGTATTGTAACATAATTTGTCACAATAATGGCAAAATATTGTCATATTGCCCACCCCTACTTCTAATGTGATTTTTCATAACCAATCATTTTAAGATCATATCTGTGTACAGATGTTTTGTAAACAAGACCGTGGCAGAGTTGTGGGTCAGTGGTGGTTCCTGATTGAGGTGTTTGTGTTTGCTGTAACTACAGTCTGTTGGTGTTTTGTCTCCACAGCGTATTACTCCAGCACAGCCACAGGAACAGACTCTTCAGGGGCACCTCTGCTGTGCTGACCACCCAGTTGGACTGGATTTGAGACTCTACAACAGAACTAAAGACCACTCGGATGCATTAGAGACTGCACAACAGAATTAAAGACCATTCAGATGGATTAGACACTCCACAAATGAACTAAAAACCTTTCAGGTGGACTAGAGACTACTCAGCTGATGTAGGCACTGAATTAGAGACCACACAGTGGGACTTTGAAACTGCATGAAGACGGCTCAGCTGCTCTAGAGACCACTCAGCTTAACTAGAGACCACATGGCATGGTTAGAGAACACTCCACTGAGATAGAGGCAGCATGGCATGGTTGGATACCACTCCACCTTAGTAGCAATTAAAGACTGCTCAGCAGGTGTAAAGGCCACTCAACTGGGAAACATAGCTGGGTTAAAAACTACCTGGTTGGATGATAAAGTGTATGGTTGCAGTAGAAACCACTCTAGCTGGGCTAGAGACCACTCAGTGGGACTAGAAACCACCTAACTAGACCACAGAGCAGAGTAGATCCCTCTCAACAAGATCAAAGACTACACTGCTAGGCTAGAGACCACACGGCCAGGTTAAAGACTGCACAATAGCACTAGAGTCACCGTAGCTGGATTAGAGACCACTTATCTGGGCTAGAGACTGCTCTCATGGACTACAGACTACTCGGTGAGATTAGACACCACCTGGCACCACAGCAAAATTAAAGACTGCACAGCTGGGCTAGAGACCACATGGCTAGGTTATAAAGATGGCACAACAGCACTAGAGACGCAACAGTTAGATTAGAGACTGTCTAGTTAACTGCTGAGTTTAAGATTGCATAACAAGACCACTCCATTGGACTAGAGATCAAACCATTCAGCTGAGCTAGAGACTACTCAGATGGACCGGAGACAGCTCAGCTGGAATAGGGACCCCTTAGGTGGACTGAAGACTGCTCAGCTTAGATAGGGACCCTTCAGATGGATTAGAGACTGCTCAGCTGGACGAGAGACCGCTGAGATGGCCTGGAGACCACTCAGCTTGGCTAAGGGCCCTTCAGATGGATTAGAGACTGCTCAGCTGGATGAGAGACCACTGAGATGGGCTAGAGACTGCTCAGATGGATTGGAGACAGCTTAGCTGGGCTAGGGACCTTTCAGATGGACTGGAGACCACTCGACTGGACATCGCTCAACTGGCCAAGGAACCCTTCAGATCTACTGGAGACTGCTCACCTGGGCTAGAGACCAGTCACATAGGCTAGAGACTGCTCAGATGGAATGGAGACTGCTCAGCTGGCCTGTAGACCACTCAGATGGATTGGAGACTAAACAAGGCACCAGTTGTATCCGTTGAGCCTCCTGTCTCTTCACTGCTCCAGGCAGCTGTCCAACCTGTCCAGGAGTGTTTTATCAGAGTGAGGACGTTGGCTGAGGTCAGGCTGATGGGATTAGGCTGATGTTCTGTATCCGTGACCATCCTGAGAAGAACCCAGCTCGGTCTGAAGCTGATAAGATGGATGTGTCCTCCTGGTGTCTCCTCTGTCCACCGTATTTACGACTTCATCACTGTTTTTATATTTTCTTTATTTTTCCCTCCGTTGTACATGAGCAGCTGCCCCTCCGTCTGATGGATGAGGCTAGAGTGATGTGCCTGGCTTTGGTTCCTCGCGCTGCTCCTGTCCGTAACCGTCCTCCTGTTATGCCATCCTGAGATCATCTTCAAACTGTCTTATGTTACAAACTGAGCTACATTGTTTTGCCCCACATTTTCTGTTATTTTTTCACTTTTATAACACGTTATGATGTTTATTGTTCTGTTTTGTGTTTTTTTATAAATAAAAGTATGTTCTATATTTTCTCTGATTTTTGTTCACATGTGTGAAGTGCACAGTGTGTTTGACATGGGTGTTTATGGACTCTGATGGTGTTTTATTTTGATCTGATATTTTTGAGGATGAGCCAAAAAAAAAAAGCCATTTATTTACTAAATGCTGCACTTTTTAAATTTCCCTAGATATTTTTTTGCTTCCTTCCTCTCATTCTCTTTCTACTCTTTTTCTTCTTACTCACTTTCTGATGGCTCTCCTGAACTCGTTTATTCTTTTTTTCTATTCTCTTTTTTTCTCTCATTTTTACTCACTATTTTTCTTTAGTCACTCTGTCTTTATCTCTCTTTTTATTCCTTTTATTTGTCTTTATTCATCGCTTTATCTTCTTCCTCTCTTTACTCTCTCTCACCCGCCCCATCTCATTACTCTTTTGATTCTAAAACTTACTCCTTCCCTCTCTCTCTCACTTCCTTTATTTATTCATTTATCTCTGTGTCGTCTTTCTTTCCTCTATCCCTGTTGCTTTCTATCTGTTCTATCCCTGTTGCTTACATTTTTCTCTCTCTCTCAAGGTTTGCAACCCCCCCTCCCTTCCTCCTCCTTCTTCTCCTCCTCTCTCCCCCGCCTCCTCCTCTGTCTGTGTAAACTTGTTTGGCTGGTTTGACTAAAGAAAGGAAATAAAATCTAAGTGTTTGTTGGAGCTGCTGGTTGTGGAGGAGGGGCTGAATATTCCTCTCTCTCTCATGCTCTGATGTCAGAGCTGTGTTTGGCAGATTAGAAATCTGACCTGAAATCTCTCAAACGTTTTCTAATAAAGTGGATAAAGACACTGTAGTGAACTCTTTGCAGTTAGTTGTGTTTTACAGTCGTGTGTTTGTCAGCTCGGGTCCTGACGGCCCACCGTCTTGCACAGTTTCGATGAGGCTAATGTTAGCCTCTTATTGGCTAGCTTGTTATTAGAATTATCCTTTCCACCTTATATGGTGCAGCAACTTTATTCTGGCACTTGTGCAGATAGGAACCAAATTTTCGGTTCCACCTAAACTGGTGCAGCCATTGGTTTTTTTTAAGGCCAGCTTTTTATTTGGATTTCCCATTCCACCTTAAACAGTGTAGCAGTTAGCTTCTCATTTGGTCAGTCTCTTATTTGCATTTCCATTCTTACGTACAGGGTGTAGCAATTACATTCTGGAACCTATTCAGAAAAGAACTGAATTTTCAGTTCCACCTTAAATGTTGCAGCAGGTCGCTTCTTATTGGCCGGCTTATTATTTGAATATTCCCATTTCAATTTAGTGTTTAGCAGTGTTTACTAATTTAGGAATTTTTTGTTCCACCTTAAATGATGCAGCCTTTAACTTCTTATGGGTCAGCCTCGCATTTGGATTTTCAGTTGAATGGTACAGCAGTCAGCTTCTTATTAACAAGGTTTCTATTTGAATTTACTGCTCCACCTTAAATGGTGCAGCAGTTAAATTTCAGCACCTGTATAGAAAGGAATGGAATTTTCTGTTCCACCTTAAATGTTGTAGCTGTTAGCTTCTTAGTGGCCAGCTTCTTATTTATTTTTCCATTCCACCTTAAACGGTTCAGAGGTTGTTCTGGTGCCTGTATAGAAAGGAACAACATTCTCTGCTTCACCTTAAATGGCCTAGCAGTTACATTCTGGCACCTGTACAGGAAGTCACAGAACTTTGAGGTGCCGGAGTGCAACTGCTGCCCTGTTTTAAGGTGGAACAGAAAGTTTTTCTTTCTTTCTTTCGGCACCAGAATTAAACTGCTGCACTACATTCATCTGTCTATACTTTATCAACAGCTATTTTCATCTGTGTTGGTAGAGGTGGATTACAGCACTGATCAGATCATTTGTATCATATTTCCCTTTCTCCTCTTTCAGTAAACCACTTTGAAAAGTGGTGAAAATGTCCAGCCACAGTGCCTCACAGCTTTTTCATGATGATCTCAGTCTTTATTTACTTAAAAAAATGCCATCCATTCTAACTAAGTGATCCTGCATGGATAATTGCAATATACAAGGTATGTTAAATGTTATAAGAAACAGATAAATAGAGGCACAGCACAGGCAGAACACCCTTTTCTTAATCATATCAGACACCACACAAAAGTCTGCTCTTATTTCCTTATAAGCGGATGCTTGTTGTTCAGGTGTTCATGCTGTTCCTCTGTTGGCCACACAGGGGCACCAGAGCTCTTGCTAAACATAGGCTGTTCATTTTTAATACAGGGGTTTGCTTTGATCAGTAAGCGAAATCCGTAGATATACATACCCATATGCTACGTTGGGTCCAGCAAAGCACGTCAACGGAGCCACCATTTTTGGGCGGTCAACATCGCTGCTGGGCTGCATTCAGTACCACTACAGAACAGCAGTTTAAGAAAGATACTGTCCAAAATTATACTATTTCAAGAACATTACTCTTGGAAAGTGGAATAGGATTATATAACAGAGGGAACGTAGTGATCCACGCTCATGTTTGTGATGCGAATTGTTTGTATGGTGTTTATTTTTATGTAGATACGGCCGTGTGATCTTTTACCAAAGGGGGCGGGGGGGCGCAGAAACCAGTGATCATTGCGATGTGACGCGTTTCCCTTTTCAAAGCCAGACAAACCTTTTTAAAAGCTACAGCAGTGAACAGCTTTACAATGCTCAACATTTCAACACCACTCGATTTGCTGGGCTTTAAGTTACAAACTGCTCCGTCTGATTTACACGACAGTTCACATGGCTAGCAATTAGCTTACTGAGGCTAACCTGCTGCGGGCGAGCTCCTCACTGTCGCTCCCTCAGCTTCTGTTAAAACTGACAGGAACAAGGACTCGCCATGACTACAACACAAATATAGATATTTTATTTTACTATCCAAAAGCAGCAGTGAACCTACACGAATCTTCTAGGTTTATATGGAATGTTGATGATGGAAAATAGTAGAACATCCATCCATCCATCCATCCATTCATTATCTTCCGCTTCTCCGGGGTTCGGGTCACGGGGGCAGCATCCTAAGCAATGAGGCCCAGACCTCCCTTTCCCCAGCCACTTCCACTAGCTCTCCAAGGGGGAGGCGCTCCCAGGCCAGCTGGGCAATATAGTCACACCAGCGTGTCCTGGGTCTTCCCTGGGGTCTCCTCCCAGGTGGAATTGCCTGTGACACCTCCCGAGGGAGGCGTCCAGGAAGCATCCTAACCAGATGCCCGAACCACCTCAGCTGACTCTTCTCGATGTGAAGAAGCAGCGGCTCTACTCCGAGTCCCTCCCGGATGACTTCTCACCCTATCTCTAAGGGAGAGTCCAGACACCCTGCGGAGGAAACTCATTTCAGTCGCTTGTATTCGCGATCTTATTCTTTCGGTCATTACCCAAAGCTCATGACCATAGGTGAGGGTAGGAACGTAGATTGACTGGTAAATCGAGAGCCTTGCATTATGGCTCAGCTCTTTCTTTACCACAACAGACCGGTAAAGAGCCCGCATCACTGCTGACCCAGCACCAATCCGCCTGTCAATCTCCCGCTCCCTTGTACCATCACTCGTGAACAAGACCCCGAGATACTTGAACTCCTCCACTTGAGGCAAGAGCCTATCCCCGACCCAGAGAGGGTTCTCCACCCTTTTCCGCCTGAGAACCATGGTCTCGGATTTGGAGTTACTGATTCTCATCCCGGCCGCTTCACACTCGGCTGCAAACCGATCCAGCGAAAGCTGAAGTTCGCGGTCTGATGTCCCCAATAGGAACACATCATCTGCAAACAGCAGCGATGTGACCCTGAGGTCACCAAACCAGACACCCTCCATCCCCTGACTGCGCCTAGAAATTCTATCCATAAAAATTATGAATAGAATCGGTGACAAAGGGCAGCCCTGACGGAGTCCAACTCTCACTGGGAACGAGTCTGACTTACTGCCGGCCATGCGAACCAAACTCCTGCTTTGTTTGTACAGGGCCTGAATGGCTCGTAGCAAAGAGCCATGTACCCCGTATTCCCGAAGCACCTCCCACAGAATACCCCGGGGAACACAGTCGAATGCCTTCTCCAGATCCACAAAGCACATGTGGACTGGTTGGGCAAACTCCAATGAACCCTCCAGAATCCTGGAGAGGGTGAAGAGTTGGTCCAGTGTTCCACGACCAGGACGGAACCCACACTGCTCCTCCTGGATCCGAAGTTCAACTATAAGCCGGACTCTCTTCTCCAGTACCCCTCCATAGACCTTACCAGGGAGGCTGAGGAGTGTGATTCCCCTGTAGTTGGAACACACCCTCCGGTCCCCTTTTTTAAAAAGAGGCACCACCACCCAAGTCTGCCAATCCAGTGGCACCGCCCCCGATGTCCACGCAATGTTGAAAAAGCGTGTCAGCCAAGACAGCCCACAACATCCAGAGCCTTGAGGAACTCAGGGCGGATCTCATCCACCCCTGGAGCCTTGCCACCAAGGAGCTTCTTAACTACCTTAGCGACTTCGGCCTCAGTAATGGACAAGCCTATTCCCATGTCCCAGACTCTGCCTCCTCACTGGAGAACGTGTCGATGGGATTGAGAAGGTCCTCAAAGTATTCCTTCCACCGCCCAATGACGTCTTCAGTCGAAGTCAGCAGCATACCATCTCCACTATATACAGTGCTAGTGGCACACTGCTTTCCCCTTCTGAGTCGCCTGACGGTTTGCCAGAATCTTTTCGGAGCCGACTTAAAATCATTTTCCAAGGCCTCACCAAACTCCTCCCATACACAGGTTTTTGCCTTGGCGACACCTGAAGCCGCAGATCACTTGGCCTGTCGATACCTGCTAGCTGCCTCTGCTGTCCCACAGGCCAACCATGCCCGGTAGGTCTCCTTCTTCAGCTTGACGGCATCTCTCACCTGGGCTGTCCACCACCGGGTTCGAGGATTTACCGCCCCGACAGGCACCAACTACTTTATGGCCACAGCTACAGTCAGCCGCTTCAACAATGGAGGAACGGAACATGGCCCATTCTGAGTCTATCTCCCCCACCTCCCCCGATATCTGGTCAAAGTTCTGATGGAGGTGTGAGTTGAAGATCAATCTGACAGGTTCTTCTGCCAGACGTTCCCAGCAAACCCTCACTATACATTTGGGCTTGCCTGGTCTGACCGGCATCTTACCCCCCACCTGAACCAACTCACCACCATGTGGTGATCAGTTGACAGCTCAGCTCCTCTCTTTACCCGAGTGTCCAAAACACATGGCCCGATTACACACACGACTACAAAGTCAATCATTGAACTGCCTAGGGTGTCCTGGTGCCATGTGTTCAAACATGGTGTTCGTGATGGACAAACTGTGGTTTGCACAGAAGTCCAAAAACTGAACACCACTTGGGTTCAGATCAGAGAGGCCATTCCTCCCAATCACACCCATCCAGGTCTCACTGTCATTGCCCATGTGACTGTTAAAGTCCCCCAGTAGGACAATAGAGTCTCCAGGAGGAGCACTTTCAAGCACCCTTTCCAAGGACTCTAAGAAGGCTGGGTACTCTGAACTGCTGTTTGGTGCATAAGCACAGACAGCAGTCAGGACCCGTTCCCCAACCCAAAGGCGTAGGGAAGCTACCCTCTCATCCACCGGAGAAAACCCCAACATACAGGCACCGAGTCGAGGGGCTATGAGAAAGCACACACCTGCCCGCCGCCTCTCACCATGGGCAACTCCAGAAAAGAATAAAGTCCAGCCCCTCTCAAGGAGATTGGACCCAGAGCCCAAGCTGTGTGTTGAGGTGAGCCCGACTATATCTAGCCGGTATCTCTCAACCTCCCGCACCAACTCAGGCTCCTTCCCCGCCAGTGAGGTAAGGTTCCAAGTTCCAAAAGCCAGTTTCAGCAACCGAGGATCAGAATGCCAAGGCCCACGCCTTCGGGCACTGCCCGATCCACAAAGCACTGAACCCCTACTACTGCCCCTCCCATTGGTGGTAGGGAGATGGGAGGGGGGACTCATGTAACTCCTTCGGGCTGGGCCCGGCCGGGTCCATGAGTAAATGCCCGGCCACCAGACGCTCACTGGCGAGCCCCTCCCCCAGGCCTGGCTCCAGAGTGGGGCCCCGGTAACCCTGTTCCGGGCAGGGTACACAAATCCTGTTCTTGTCTTTTCATAGGGGTTATCACACTTTGTCTGACCTGTCACCTAGGACCAGTTTGCCATGGGAGACCCTACCAGGAGCTTTTGCTCCAGACAACATAGCTCCTAGGATCATTCAAGCATGCAAACCCCTCCACTACGATAAGGTGGTGATCCATGGAGAGGAAATAGTAGAACATGTGGAATAATATGTTTTCTTTGTGGGCTATTTTGCTTCACAGGGCCCTGCTTGTATCTGTCCACCATGAATGGAGTTTTAGTTCTCAAAACTATCATAAAACAGTGTCTCAGTCATCAGGCAGTGAATTCATAACCATTTCATGTAGTAACTTTCTGTGAGGGAGGAGGGAGCTGGATGTCTGGCTCCTATCACCACCGCTGTGAACAGTTCTGACTGGGTAAGTTTATCTAGAACAGAGCGTTTCACACCAAACCGCTCTGAACTGCTCTGTTTACATCCTAACCCCTTAATTATGCAGAAAAGTGCATAAAAAAGTGCATAACGTTTTGTGAAGTAGCGTGATCTGTCAGTATAAATGCGAGATATTTCACTTTTGACTGGGTATTGTATGTAAAAATGTCTAGAAATAGTCTGAATGGTATTAAAATTTCTAAATGATGAGAAATATGAAACTGATCACCTGCGGTTCAGATTATTTGACTTGTCAGATGATCATTTGCAGTGTTTGCAGCGGATGCTGTGTGAAGAAAGCCTGCTCTGGGTTTTTCCACAGCTGAGTGTAGGACAAAGGTGAAGGATGACCCATCAGACCATCTGACTTGCGTCCATTAGTCTGGGCTGCTGCTCTAATGTTCTATTATATCTGCTCATATGTTCTATTACACCTGTTTATATGTTATACCTGCTTATGTTCTGCTACACTTGTTCTGCTTGTGTTCATTTACTAATGAGCATCTCATAAAGCTACTTAAGCTCAAAGGAACTTATGGATCTGCAGTGAAACTTTTTAGAACATCCTGCGACACTCGGCTCAGGAGCTGCAGGCTAAACTGGGTTACTGCTGGAATTTTCTGTTACCCTTTAACTAGTGCAGCTTCAGACCTTTTACAGTAGAATGGAAAGTTCTAGTGAGAAGCTGGTGAAGGTCCTAAATTTTTTTGTGAGTCTTTTAATTCTGTGGTCATTTTTGAGGCCTTAATGTTATACTAACTGCCCTATTTAATGTCCATCTACTCTGGTCAGTGAGCTTTGTAACCCTCACTGCAGCTGTTAGTCTGTGTTTGTCAGTCTGATAGCAGTTTTTGTGACCGATGGACCTACAGCTCAGATGCTGACTGTTTGGCCTGTTTGGACCGCTGTTGTGTGATTCATGCTGCTTTGTAAACAAATTAAAGTGCTCATCGTGCTTTACAAATAAGAAAATACAGAGTCAATTTATAAAGGAGAATAGACTAAACAATTAAAACATGATTAAAAGAGAATATAATTAAATTAAAAGTCAAATTAGGAATTCAATTAGAATGATTAAATATCCAATTAAACCTTAAATTAGTTAGATTGGTAGATAAAATTGGTAAAACTGTGATTTGGCTTAAACACTTTAAATGTGGTGTTTCCGTTATTTTGTCTGCCTGCTCTCAGTGGTTCCTCTCATTGACTGTATGCAAAATTCTGAGAAAGGCCCGCCTCTCTTAGTTACTGTTGCTACGTCCGACTTTCAATTTCAGCTACCACATGGCGTCTGTTTCTATGAAATCACAAGAACCCACACATTACTCAGCCCCACCTACCGCCATCATGTGTTTGCTGGTCATGTACTGCCTGCATTTTTAGCTCAAAATAAAATACACAAAATGTGTGACTGGTTTGTGTCTGTGTGCAGTAGTTCCCTGGTTCCCTGCTCAGTAAAATCATGCATGGCCGTTAAGGCATGGGGACAGCTGTGATTATCTGCTGTAGTGAGTTGAGTCCTGCATTAGTATGTGTATGCTGAAGGACATCCTCAGCGGGGCTCAGTGCTAATGCAGTAGTGAGATCCTGCATTGCTCTCCTGATCCATGCGCTGCTTTGCTAATGTATCCGCCTCTGAGTGAGTTTATGTCCTGCAGAGAAAACTCAGAGCCTGGATTAATATCTGATTATGATGTTTTGAGTGTTCTCACCCTTGGTAGCCATGTGTTTCCATTATTTTGTCCCTCCATAGGAGGTTCCTCTAGTTACAGAGTTGCAGATGGTGATCATGAATGAACAACCCACATGACACGGCTGTGTTCTGTGCTCCGTCTGCAGGGTGAGTTCCTGCTGCTCTGTTAATAACTATGTAATAAATGGTTGGGGTTGTCTAAGTGTTTAGAGCTCAGACTGGGTGTGTGTGTGTATGTGTGTGTGTGTGTAGAGCACTGGGTCAGTGACCTCCAGCATGACTGCCGTTACATACTTCTGCACAGTAAACACGGAGCAGACGGTGTCAGGCACACACACGCACCTCAGTCTTTATGGCGCTGATACAATGTGTTCTCCACAGAGGAGCTGAACAGCATCACATTCACAGTATGTTTTACGGTTAAAGATCATTGCAGCACAGAGCCTTGACCAGGGACAGGTTATAAACCCTCAGGGGCCTTCTAGGACAAGGGTCGGCAACCCAAATGGTAATAAGCGCCATTTTGTCCTTTTAAAAAAAATCAAACCACCTTGGTAACTTTTTACCATTGTGGCTGTAAATATGTCTCAGTATGTGTTCATGTATAAATATAGACTAAAAAATATAAATGAATTTAGCTCAGCTATAGCATCTTTTCTTGCATCTCTGGCAGGAAACTTTCCTCAAAAGTAGAACAGTTTCTCCTAAATTGTCTCTCACCATTCAACTTTTTACGAGGCTGAAGTTGCTTCTCATTTGCCAGCTTCTTACTCCAATTTTCCTCTTCGACCTTAAATGGTGCCTGAAGAGCCAGAATGTAACTGCTGCACCATTTAAGGTGGAACAAGAAAATTCAAACAAGAAACTGACTTCAGCTTCGCTACTTATTACTGTTACTTAGTTTCTTGTTACAGGTTAAACGTATCAGGAAACCAGTTGGAGTGATTATAAACACAAAGAAGTCTATTCATCTCCAAATATCGATGTTCTTCTGTCTTTGCTGTTTTGTTAGCTACTAGCTGGGCGAGACCGTTGTCTGCATTGCTGTGGTGACCAGCAGTCTGCACTGATCTTCAGAGTTAAAGGGTGAATATATATATATATATATATATATATATATATATTTTTTTTTTTTTTTTTTTTTTCTTTTCTTTTCAGATGTATGTGATAATTATTGAGTTATATAACAAAATGACATTTTAAATTGGTGAGATAAATTTCATGGGGCTCATTCTGGT
Source organism: Pygocentrus nattereri (assembly GCF_015220715.1). Lineage (NCBI taxonomy): Eukaryota > Metazoa > Chordata > Actinopteri > Characiformes > Serrasalmidae > Pygocentrus > Pygocentrus nattereri. Next base: position 12,361,282 of record NC_051234.1, on the reverse strand, counting down.
TTTGTATTCTGTACAAGCGAGTTTGTTCCTGCTGCAGTTGATAATGATAATTCGTTAGAAACACGTCGAGAAATGCTCCACATGGCCGCTCATTTTGTTTCGTTTTATACTAAACTTCAGCAAAAAGCATCACCAGTAGAAAGCGGCCATTTAGTCCTACAGGAACTGATGGACAATACCAGCCTGACTCAGAACTGACAACCTCACTAGCAAGAGTGGGGTCACCGCAAATGGATGTTGAATTCACAGACAGAAAAGTGAAAAACTGTATTACTGCGTTTTTTCAGAGCCTATATTCCTGAATACACTGCAGGCTACAGTGGTGGTTACTAGCCTAACAGACATTTCGTACCATAGAATAGATCTTCATTAATAAGCCAAGTCACAGTGTTAATTAGCTGAATGGGCTGATAATATGTAAATACTTAATGATTTGCATCATTAATGACTATTAATGTATGACTTGGTTGGTTAATAATGTATATGCTTCATTATTTCCTAATGTCTTAAGTATTAATTCATATGTTAATATAATAAAACCATGAGTGTAATATAATGAACCATGAATATAATAAGAAGCTTGTCCTGTTTCAAGTGAGTAAAAAACTTCTAAAAAGAAGTTGGCACGCTGTGTAAAACATAAATAAAAACAGAATACGATGATTTGCAAATCCTTTTCAACCTATATTCAATCGAATACACTACAAAGACAAGATATTTAATGTTCAAACGGATAAACTTTGTTGTTTTTTTGCAAATATTCACTCATTTTGAATTTGGTGTCTGCAACACATTCCAAGGAAGTTGGGACAGGGGCAACAAAAGACTGGGAAAGTTGAGGAATGCTCAACTGAGGAATGCTAGGGATTTCATCATCTACAGAAATTTCTGCAAGTAAGCGGCAGAAAACCAACATTGAATGCTCGTGACCTTCGATCCTTCAGGCGGCACTGCATTAAAAACCGACATCATTCTGTAACGGATATTACCACATGGGCTCAGGAACACTTCAGAAAACCACTGTCAGTGAACACAGTTCGTCGCTCCATCTACAAGTGCAAGTTAAACTTCTGCCATGCAATGCGAAAGCCATATATCAACAACACCCAGAAATGGCCCCGGCTTCTCTGGGCCTGAGCTCATCTGAGATGGACTGACGTAAAGTGGAAAAGTGTCCTGTGGTCTGACGAGTCCACATTTCAAATTGGTTTTGGAAATCATGGACGTCGTGTCCTCCAGGCCAAAGAGGAAAAGGACTGTCCGGATTGTTATCAGTGCAAAGTTCAAAAGCCAGCATCTCTGATGGCTTTTGACAATGCCAAGCCACATTCTGCACGTGTTACAACAGCGTGGCTTCGTAGTAAAAGAGTGCAGGTACTAGACTGGCCTGCCTGCAGTCCAGATCTGTCTCCCATTGAAAATGTGTGGCGCATTATGAAGCGCAAAATATGACAATGGAGACCCCGGACTGTTGAGCAACTGAAGTTGTACATCAAGCAAGACTGGGAAAGAATTAAAATATATTCATATAAATTTAAGTTTATATGAAAATGTACTGCTGTGATTATTAGAGGGATTTTCTGTTAAAAAATATAGAAACAGGGCATTCTGGCCACTTAACCTGCATTATTTAATGGCCATTATTGATTTTTTTTTTCTCTTCACAAATAAGTGGACTTAAGGACCTTGAAAGATCAGTGTGAAGTTTGTAGTGCTGTATTTTTAAAGCTTGTGGTGTAATTTCTTAAAAACAACCAGGACTTTGAGTAGAAAAATACATTTTACTTTGAAATGCTCAGGAACATCCAGAAACATTCAGGAAGAACTGAAGTCATCAAACAGGAACAAACAAACAGTCTCTTAGAGACTAAATTCATCACCTCCCTCAGATCTGGAGATTAGTAAAAGGGTTTTTGAAAGGGCTGTCTTAAAAAGTCACACATTACATAAAGCATCATCTGACAAAGACAAACAAGAACACAAAACAACAAACATCTCATTCTTCTGTAACCTGAATAAACATTTTCAAAGGTGCAAAACATGTAAACAACTGTGTAACCTGTTCATATCTTTCTTATTAGAGGCAACAACACGACCACTGTCCAGTCACTTCAGTTCTAGGTGTGTTCCTCCAGGTGTTTGGCTACCTGCTGAAGAGCATGTCTGCCAGCAGGTCCAGCAGGTGAGCCTGGCTGATGATTGGTCTGAAGAACAGCTCGGTGATGAGGCCTGGAGTGATGGTCTTCAGAGAAGATCCAGCCAGCAGCAGACGTGCAAAGCGTCCATGATCTTCTGGATGTAGAAGGGCCAGAACTTCCTTCAGAGCATGCTGGGCTTCCTGCTGGAGCCCCTCAATGAAGAGCACTGCCCGCAGGCCTGGCACGTCTGTGTGAAAGAAAATGCTAGATTATTCTCTGATTTGTTCCCCAGCATTTGTGGAGTACCTGAACATCTGCACCTGCTTCAGAACATGGATGCTCCAGAAGCAAGAACCCCTGGGCTTTAACTAATTTCTAATTATCAGATAATTCTTCATTATTAATCAAGTATTGTTTTCAGCAAATCTACACCAAGTTTAACTGAACAGAGCCTCCGTACCTGGATTGAATATCATGGTTCCTTTAAGGTATGCATACTCCTTTGGGCTCAGGTCCAGACTCCAGAACTTCTTCAAGCAGGATTTGAGTTTCTGGACCCCTGCCAGAGTGGGCTGCTCTCTGTCTGGTTCCTTCACATCCTGGCGGTTCAGGAGGATCCTCTTCAGCATGCTGGGGGCCTGCATGTCCTCTACCTCGAAGCTAACATGCTCTTGTGCCAGGCCCAGGATGAAGAGCGGTGCCCAGCAACTCTGCAGCAACACCAGCTGATCTTTTGGTGGAAGCTGCTGGAAGGCTGGTAAGCTCTTCATGAAGTAGATGGTCTTCACCAAAATGCTGGAGGCCACCTGGCACGTGTCACTGGGCGTCTTGAGCCGCACAGTCCTGCGCATCTCGCAGTGGCATCTGTTGGAAGGCAGATAGTTCAGGTTGCTCCTCGCTGGCTCACTATTTGGGGCCTGGCTGAGGATGTTGAACAGGATGGCGTTGGGTCGTCCATTAGAATCTTCCGAACAGCGGCATTCGTAGTCCATCTCGGCAGAAGAGGACAGGCTGAGCGGTCGTGTGAAGCTGTGGACGTCTATAACGCAGCACTGCCTCCTTCAGAATGACACTGGAGCTGTAGGAGATTCATGCCAGACTCTCGTCATACTGCTGTTTATAAAGGCCGTTTACTGGGTTACACTGTTGATCTTTGACCCACAAAATTATGTTCTCCTGTAGAGAAAAACAACTTGCCCCCGTCCAGCCACTTGGCAGAGCACCACGCAGCGATAACATTCAGGCATCAGGAACCGACCGCTGGACAAAGTCACAGGATTCAGATGAGGCAACGTTATCTCGTCCCCGGTCATTAAACCAGGCTGTACCAAGGATCCAAGGACTGCTCAAGTGTTGAGCATGTGGACGCTTTCATCACGAGCTCACACCTGAACAGCTGGCTGCCAGCCAGATTACACAGGTATGAGTTCACTGACCCTGATGGAAAACCTGGAGGGATCATATCATATATTCACCCCCGGTTACTTCATGATTGGTCTGAATGATTGCTTATTTCCTGTGCACCATTGATAGTAATAATGTAAAAGACTTCACCCTAATTCAAAGTGATTCATTTTTTTATGGAATATCAGTCTGCAATTTGACCAGTCTGTGTGAAGGTCTGAAGCTGGTTGTCTGCCCAGTAAGCATTTATTTGTTTCAAAAAGCACATATTAAAATAAAAACCAATAACTTTAATCCAATAAAAACAATCCCTTTTTTGGAAGAATTGGGATATTGTGTAACATGCAATAAAAGCAAGAATCTTTGATTTGTTAATTCTCTTGAACCTTTATTTAACTAAAAAAAGAAGAAAGGAAGGGTTTCCAATGTTATCTTTGACCAACTTAAATGTAAATGTAAACAAATGTAGAATTTGATACCTGCAAGCACACTCAAAAAATTTCAGACAGACTCCTGTTTACCACTGTGTTATATCACGTTTCCTTTTATTTACATTTTTTAATCGAGGATACTAAGTGGATTTTTGCCCCTTCTTGCTTGATACAGGATGTCAGGTGTTCAACAGTCTGTGGTCGTTGTCTGAGACAGATATGGACTGCAGGCAGGCACTCGGTGTCTACAAAGCCACAATGTTGTAGCACATGTGGAATGAGGCCTGGCATCGTCCTGCTGAAGTAACCATGGACTACATGGGAAAAGGTGTCTTGATGGCAGCATCTCTATCTAAAATCCAGGTATACGCCTCATACAGGTCACCCTTGCCGTGGGCACTGATTCTCTCTGTACCATGACAGACAGCTTTTTTTCCCCCAAAACAAGTTGAAATGTGGACTCATCTGACCACACATCTCCACTGTCTTTCAGATCATGTGAGATGAGCTCGGACCCAGAGCTCAGACCAGCAGTGTTTCTACATAGGGTTAATATAAGGCTTTCTCCTTGTGTAAAAGAGGTTCCCATGAGTCACATCCAACAGAGGTTTCCGGACTGAGAAAGTCTTTTCATAGTGTGGTAGATGGTGAATGACCCAAAATGTATGTGTTTCACCATGTTCTAAATCTAATGTCCTGTATATATTGCAACATGTCTGTGTTGTACCACATTCTATATCTGCCATTCTGTATGTGTTCCACCATGTTCTACCTTCCTGCATGTATTCCATCATGTTCTATGCCTGCAATGCTGTGGGTTCTGGATGTTCTATATTTAACATACTGTACATGTTCCATTATGTTCTATACCTGTCATCCTGTCTGTGTTCCACCACATTCTATATCTGTATGTGTTCCACCATGTTGTACCTTCCTGCATGTGTTCCATCACGTTCTATGCCTATAATGCTGTGTTCCACCATGTTCTATATCTAGCATGCTTTATGTGTTCCACTATGTTCTATATCTACCATCCTATATGTGTTCCACCATGTTCTATATTTAGTGTGCTGTACATGTTCAATCATGTTTTATATCTACTATCCTGTATGTGTTCCACCATGTTCTATAATCCTTTATAAGTTCCACCACATTCGGTATCTACTATCCTGTATGTGTTCCACCATGATCTATGTCTAACTATCTCATATCTAACATGGTGAAGCACATACAGGATGGTAGAACAGGACACACATATAGGTGGACCCGAATACAGGACAGTAGATATAGCATGTGGTGCTAGATATTTAACATGATGGAACACATAGAGATGGCAGATTTAGAATGTGGTGGATCATGTACAGGATGGTAGATATTGCAAAGAGCTTGTACAGTACGTACACAGTAAAAATAAAATAATAATATATAATAAAATAAACACAACAGTAAACGTATAAAGACTGAGTATAACAATGTAGTAGACGATAATAAAACTGATAAAATTCACATCAGTCCAGAAACAGTTACGATATAAGAATTCTTGAGTCCTAGTGGATATCCAGAACCTCTGCCAGCAATAGTTCCTCAGAGCACGGGACGTCTCCCTGAGCTGTTTTTCTGGGCATAATGATTATATGAGATGTTCCTCCCACTTTATTACCACAGCAGTGCCTGGCACAGAGGCCACAGCCCGATAAGCAAATTACTTTATTGATCTGAATCAAATCAACAAACAGTTAAAGCTCTCATGTGTCCGCTCGTCCCGCCAGACCTCGGGATCACAAATGTTAAACCGAAGCCTCCACTTGATTCTGTAAATCTACCAGCTTTTCATCTTTATTGATGATTGATGTGAAGCAATTGATAACAGTGCTGATGTGTACAGTGAGTGTTTGTTCCACTCAGCCAGGTTAAAATAGACACTCTGTCCTCTTTTGGTTTTTGTGTAGAAATTATGTGTGAAATGATGATGTCGTGTTTGGACTTTGAGTCTCTGAAGCCCAAAACAGCTCTGATGAATCAATATGATCTTTGCATTCTTGTAATAATACGAGTCTGTTTACTATGTCGGTTTTGCAACCAGCAGGTTTAATGTCAGGGTCAAACTACAGATAAATCTCCACTGACCATCTGCTGGGCATTACAGCCCACATTACTGCTGTATCCTTAACTCAGTATTAGGTATGTTATAATTACTTGGTATTATTTATTATTCCTATTATTTTGCTTATGCACTGTTATAAATTATTTTGGGATTTCATTAAAATCTAAAAATTGCGGGGAATGTTTATATTCATATTTATTCATTTATATCTATGATGCTGTTAAATGTCAATACACTTAATCGTTATTAGACAAATAATAAATAATAATAATAATAATAATAATAATATTTTTTTGTCTCTCTGCCTGTCTGTCTGTATAGATCTGTCTATATGCTTGTCTATCTCTCTGTCTGCCTGCCTGTCTATCTATCTATCTATCTATCTATCTATCTATCTATCTATCTATCTATCTATCTATCTATCTATCTATCTGTCTGTCAGTCAGTCTATCTGTCTATATATCTGCCTATTTGTCTGTTTATCTATCTGTCTTTCTGTCTGTCTATCTGTCTGTCTATGTAACTGTCTGTCTATTTATCTGTCTATCTATCAGTCTGTCTGTCTGTCTGTTTATGTATCTGTCTATCTGTCTGTCTGTCTGTCTATCTAACTGTCTGTCTGTCGATCTATCTGTCTGTCTGTCTCTCTATCTGTCTGTCAGCCTCTCTTTGCCAGTTAAACAGCAGTCTCATCCTGTAACGTCGTATAATGTTGGAGAACTCACAGCAGAGAATCTGAGAACGTACCTCTTTACAGAACCTTTTCAGATTGTCCAAGCTCCTCAGTCCTTTCTTGTGTGCTCTCAGCTTTTGCTCAGCCCACAAGATTTCTCTGGGGTTGAGAGCAGGGGACTGAAGTGGGCTTGACAGAAGCTGATGTTGTGTTTAATAAACCATTGTGGTGCTGATCTGGATTTTTTTATTACTGTCCTGCTGGAAGATCTAATGATTTAAAATGGTTCTTAATGAGGTTCTCAGGACCTTTGGAGGAAAAACAGACCCACCGCATCATAGGCACTCCCTCATATGTAACAGTGGACATCAGGTTGTCTTCACTGTGGCCTTCCTTCTTTTTACTCCTAACCTACCTTACATATTTCTGGAGTGAACTCTATTCCCTACTATCATGTTCTATACAGTGAACCAGAATTTCAAATGTAGGGTTTAGTGATTAGAGGACCATTTCAGATACAGCATAGGTGAACTGTGTCACCTCATATCATGTGTCAACCCAAGTGAAACAGAAAGCCATGGATTAGTGCTTGAAAGTTCCTAAACAGTCTGATCAACTTAAAAAAAGTAAAATATAAATGGAAAATTGCTTTAGTTACATTTTATTCCTAAGACTTTTTAGGAGTGCCACATATCAGTTTTGTGACTGGCCTTAGAGGTTTACCACTGTGCTGAATCACCTTTCCTTTGATTACACTTATACATATAAAATTTTGCAAGATGTATTGCATTCTTGCTTGATACAAAACTTCAGATGTCCAGCAGTCCATGGTCGTTGTTGTCTGAGACAGATCTGGACTGCAGGCACGTGAGCTAAGAGTCCCAGCATTGTCCTGCTGAAAAGATGACTTTATGGCAGCATCTCTCTCTCTCTCTAAAATCCCGATATACATCTTTGCCTCAATGGTACCTTCACAGATATGCAGGTCACCCACGCCATGGGTGCTGATCTCCACACCATAACAGATGTTAGCTTTTGTACGTGTCACTAATAAGTCAGGATGGTCCCTTTCATCTTTGACACTGGGAACTCATTGTCTGTTTTTCCCCAAAACAAGCTGAAACATGGACTTACCACACATGTCCACTGCCTTTTATACCATTGGAGATGAGCTTGGTCCTAAGGAACTCAGCAGTGTTTCAGCGTAGAAGTGATATAACTCTTTCTGTTGGTGAAATAGATCTTTAAGTTTCTTGTTGCAGCGGCGGACTGTGCTAAATGACAGCTGATTTCTGAAGAACTCCTGAGCTGATGTCACAATATTTTGCACAGTAGCTGACAATTTCTCATGCAGTGCCATCATGGAGGGTTCTGGCTTTGCCTACACAGACAGAGATTTCTCCGTAATCTTCTATCATTTCACAAGATTACATACTGTACATCATGAAATTCGTAAGATCTTTACAGTCTTATGTTGAAAAATGTTCTGTTGGAACTGTGTGACAGTTCTCTTGTGAGGTTTGGCACAAAGTGGAGAGCCAAGGCCCATCTTTGCTTCCTCTGCACCCAATCATGCTGCCCTCACCTGTTATCAATCCACCTGAAATGTTTCAAAATGTTCTTATTTTGCCTGTCCCAACTTTTTTGTGTGTTGAAATCATCAAATTAAAAATCTGTTTATATTTCCATACTGCAATAATATTGGTCAGTGAAAACATTGGAAACCTTTTGTACATTTGTGGGAAAATGCCTCCAAATTACATATTTTGTCCAAAAATTTCAAATTGCTTCATAAAATGTACGCTCAATATAGCGCCAAATTTACCAAAATCCTTTCATGTGAGTTTTTCGACTGTTCATAAATTACCTAATTTTTACTCCATGGCATTAAAATGCCTCCAAATTATGTATTTTATCTCAAATAATTCAAATTCATTTATAAAATATACATTCGATATAGCGCCACATTTACCAAAACATATGTCTTACCTTCATTTGTGTTTTTCACTATCACTTATACTAGATCATATTAGCCTATAACACTTATTCTAGCTTTTATTGGCCTATATCCCCTTTACTAGCTTATATAAGTCCATATAACTTTTTCTAGACCATGTTAACCTGTTAGCCTATATCACTTACACTAGCCTATATTTGCCCATATCACTTTTACTAGCCTATATTAGTCTGTATCACTTTTACTAGACTATATTAGGCTATGTCACTTATGCTAACCTATCATATATCACTTATATTAGACCATATTAACGTAAATCACTTATACCAGCCTATATTAGTCTCTATCACTTATATGAGTCTATACTAGCCGATGTTGGCCTATATCACTTATACTAGCTTACATTAGTCTATACCATGTATACTAGCCTACATAGCCTTCATTTGTGTTTTTCGCTATCACTTATAGTATACTGGCTCAGATGTGTGTTGACAGCAATTATTTGCGTCCCCTTTAATGTGGTTAAAATTGATATTAAATTGACGGCCCTCTGGTGAACTTTGTAAACAGACAACAGAGCAGAACTTTTGAGCTCTGTCTTTGAAATCAATGAGATTTTTGCACAGATACCAAAGTGTCCTTGTGCACGTGGCCTTAGCATTTGACAGAGTGACAGTGAGCGATAAGAATCTACACGTCTGTGTAAATCTCACCTGAGTGCCACTGACCCTACTAGTGACACAGTTGCTGCACAGACATGAACTAAATCACAGACACTGATTCACCTGCCTTACTGCACACTGAGCTCTTCTCACATTCACACTGACAGGTGATTGTCACCGGCTCTAACAGCTGTTACTGCTTTTCATTGGTGACTCTGGAGCCCTGCTGGTGTCATCTGGTATAAATAAAGTAATTTGGGGCCATCACTAAGTAAGGCGTGGGAAAGAGATCCTAATTTGTGGCCAAAATTTAGTAAGGCATGGAAACAACATCATTTCAGTGATCATGCCTTATTAAGCTGTGTTCAAGTCTTAATTATCTCATTCTCATGCCTTACTAAGTTGTGGCCACTCATTAGGATCTTGCTCCAATGCCTTACTAAAATAAGTTGTGGCCATGACTTATCTTATTCCCACACCTTACTTAGTCATGGCCACGACTTAATTATCTCGTTCCCATACCCTACTAAGTCACGGCTACTACTTAATTATCTTGTTCTCATGCCTTACTAAGTCATGGCTGTGACTTACTTGTTCCCACGACTGACTTACAAAGTCATGGCCACTCCTTAATTATCTTGTTGTCACACCTTACTAAGTAGTAGCCACAAATTAATTACCGCATTCCCATGCATTACTAAGTCATGGCCACAAGTTAATTATTTAATTCCCATGCCTAACTAAGTCATGGCCCTAACTTAATTATCTTGTTCCTACACCTTACTAAGTCATGGCCATGCAATATTTTTATTTTTGTGCGATGCATCCAGCAGAGCTGTGCAGATAACGCTGATTCTCACAGATCTGTTTTTTTACTGAGTGAATTTAGGTGCACTTAATAATGTGATAACTGCAGAAAATCTGATTTTGTCATTAATTAGTTCAGTGTGATTTCATGCACTTGAGTAATCAGATAATGAGGAAACTCCAGGTCTTCATGAGTAAACAGATTTCTGCTTAACAACCAGCCAGTGAACTCACAGAGTAAGGCGTGATGCAAACATAATGTAAAACTCAAACTTCATAAAATATCGCACTGCTTCACCTGAACTCATGATCATACATCATCTAGCAGATGAAGTATATTTAAATGTTTGGTCAAGCATGTATTTAGTTTCAGCGTCAATCCAATAGTGTTTTGCCGCGTCTTGCGGCAACGCTTCTTGCTTATTTCCTGTACTGCAGTTTGTTTTCACAAATGCTCAGACTGAGAAATCCAAAAGAAATCAGAGTAAGTTTACAGCACTGAGAAATCTGATTACTGAGCTGAAATTCTGCCTCTTTATCAAATTTCTTAATCGGATTTCTAGATCATAGTGTGGTGTTTACATGACCACTTGAATAATCAGATAACTGCAGAAATCTGATTATGATCGGATTATTGAGCATGTAAACACCCTTAGTGTTACTCTTATTGGCCAGTCATCAGTTATCACTGCTTAATATAAATATTTTAGTCCAATCACAGGCTGTTTTTTTATACTTCATATTAATGTTTAAATATTTTTCTCTGTTCATTTTGCTGTTGTGTTATTGTTTGCTGTCCGATGTTTACCAGAGGAGGATGGGTTCCCCTTTTGAGTCTTGGTTCCTCTCAGTGTTTCCTAATCTTACTCTTATGGAGTTTTTCCTGCCACCGGTGACACTCATGGGGTCTCGGACCTGAACTGTTCTGTAAAGCTGTTTTGTGACAACACCTGCTGTAAAAAGTGCTATATAAATAAACTGTGACTTGACTTGATTTTACTGAACAGTGACCCAGAAACTGCTTCGTTCGTATTTTTGACGCAATTTTTATATTAAATACACTTGTGAAGACCTATGCAACGTTTATGATGGTTTCCCAGCAGCACTGTTTATGTGTATTAGTCGGTGACAGCTCCTGGACGTTATTTATATTCCGCTTTTATTGTCTCTGTGAAAGTTGAAGCTGTAAAGTTGAAGGTCAGAGCAGTAAGAAGATTTGGCTGCCGAATGCCAGTGACCTGCGTAACAAACATCTCAAGGATAAGCAGAATCTGAGGAGGAGCTTTATGGCTGAGGAGTCTAAAATGTTACATAACTCCAGAAAATCGCTTATTTAACTTGTGATTTCCACACAAACTCCACTGATAATGCTTTAAAGTGTGCATTACTCTGCCATTCAGAGGTTTAAATAACACTTTATCTGCATGATGAAAAACCACAGACTAAAATTAATATGTTCACTGAATATATCATAATATAACTTAAAATTGCTACTAAACTCCTTTGGCCTGTTTAAATGCATAGTTTCATCCATCTATCCAATCATGCCTTCATCCATACAGGGACAGTCTGGTAGTGATATAGATTAATATTGGCTAATAAGTCATATGGGTTAGTAATGTTATAAGCTATAAAGTTATACAGGCTAATCTAATATACGTCATATAGGCTAGTAGCAATGTGCTAGCAAAGTACATGAGCTAGTATAGACTAATCATATAGAATATCATAGGCAAATTGTCATATAGGCCAGTATATAGCTAATATAGATTAAATAGGCTAGCAGTGACATAGACTAATATATATATATACTAATATAAAACTCAAATAGGCTAACATTGATAAAGGCTAACATATAAGCTAATGCAGGTAGCTTTGCAGTGATGTAGGCTAAAATATAAGCTAATATAAAAGTCAAGTAGGCCAGAAGTGATATAGGCTAATACTTCTGCTAATAACCCCTAGGTGTGAATGTGTGTGTGAATGTCTGTCTGCCCTGTGATGGACTGGCAACCTGTCCAGGGCATATCCTGCCTTCTGCCCAATGACAGCTGAGATAGCCTCCAGCATACAACATGCTAGCAGTGTTACATTTACATAATTAGGATTTGTATACAAGCCCAATTCCAATGAAGTTGGGACGTTGTGTAAAATATAAATAAAAACAGAATGCAGAATTGTCTTGCTGAATTGTCAGAATTGTCTTGCTGAAATAAGCAGGGATGTCCCTGAAAAAGACGTTGCTTGGATGGTAGCATATGTTGCTCCAAAACGTGTAAGTACCTTTCAGCATTAATGGTGTCTTCACAGATGTGCAAGTTACCCAAGCCATGGGCACTAACACACCCCCACACCATCAGAGATGCTGGCTTTTGAACTTTGCGCTGGTAACTATCCAGACAGTCCTTTTCCTCTTTGGCCTGGAGCACACAACATCCATAATTACAGAATGATGTTCATACAGAAAACCTACATTTTATAAAATTAATTTTGAAACTTGACAGATGAAATTTTAAATTTGATACTGAATCTGATGAATTACAGCCTCAGTAATGAGCCTCTTTATTTCTCCATTAGCTTTACCTTATTCTGTGTTGAGTTTAGAGTTCAGTCTGTTATCAGTTACACTAAGTATTTAGGATGTGATTTACTGATTAGGCAAGACAAACATTCATAATAACTAATAACTAATTGGAGCAAAACTTGAAAATCCTGCACAGATGTTTTGACATATAAATCCACAACCCGGACCAACCCGAGGTGAGTTGGCTTGGAAATACCCAGCATGCTTATTACATTTAGTCCATGTTCATAGAGAACAGTAAACACATAATTAGGTCTATCACTGTAACTCCACTGCCATCTAGTGTCCGTCACCTACTGTAACCACACATTACAATTAGCAAAAACACTTGCATGCTTATTTTGGCATCAGTGTGTGAATCAATTTATCATTTTACAATTTAATTCTTGTATCATTTACAGTAGGCTCTGAAAATAAATCTACATTATAGTCCTACAACACTACACCCTGTTACCTGAAAGATAAATTATCCTTTACATTTTCAGTGATCGCATTAATTGATTAAGCTATTTTTGAACTACAAACCTGTCCATGTATTTATTAACAGCATAAAAAAACTCAGATCATATATATATACACTACACTGCTCAAAAAAATAAAGGGAACACTTAAACAACACAATATAACTCCAAGTAAATCAAACTTCTGTGAAATCAAACTGTGAAATCAAACTGTCCACTTAGGAAGCAACACTGATTAACAATCAATTTCACATGCTGTTGTGCAAATGGAATAGACAACAGGTGGAAATTATTGCCAATTAGCAAGACACACTCAATAAAGGACTTGTTCTGCAGGTGGGGACCACAGACCACTTCTCACTACCTTTGCTTTCTGGCTGATGTTTTGGTCACTTTTGAATGTTGGTGGTGCCCGTGGTAGCCTGAGACGGACTCTACAACCCACACAAGTGGCTCAGATAGTGCAGCTCATCCAGGATGGCACATCAGTGCGAGCTGTGGCAAGAAGGTTTGCTGTGTCTGTCAGCGTAGTGTCCAGAGGCTGGAGGTGCTACCAGGAGACGTGGAGGAGGGCAACAACCCAGCAGCTGGGCCGCTACCTCTGTCTTTGTGCAAGGAGGAACAGGAGGAGCACTGCCAGAGCCCTGCAAAATGACCTCCAGCAGGCCACAAATTTGCATGTGTCTGCACAAACGGTTAGAAACCGACTCCATGAGGATGGTATGAGGGCCTGACGTCCACAGATTGGGGTTGTGCTCACAGCCCAACACCATGCAGGATGCTTGGCATTTGCCAGAGAACACCAGGATCGGCGAATTCGCCACTGGCGCCCTGTGCTCTTCACAGATGAAAGCAGGTTCACACTGAGCACATGTGACAGAAGTCTGGAGACGCCGTGGAGAGTGATCTGCTGCCTGCAACATCCTTCAGCATGACTGGTTTGGCAGTGGGTCAGTAATGGTGTGGGGTGGCATTTCTTTGGAGGGCCGCACAGCCCTCCATGTGCTCGCCAGAGGTAGCCTGACTGCCATTAGGTACCGAGATGAGATCCTCAGACCCCTTGTGAGACCATATGCTGGTGCAGTTGGCCCTGGGTTCCTCCTAATGCAGGACAATGCTAGACATCATGTGGCTGGAGTGTGTAAGCAGTTCCTGCAAGATGAAGGCATTGAAGCTATGGACTGGCCTGCCCGTTCCCCAGACCTGAATCCGATTGAGCGCATCTGGGACATCATGTCTTGCTCCATCCACCAACGCCACATTGCACCACAGACTGTCCAGGAGTTGGTGGATCCTTTAGTCCAGGTCTGGGAGGAGATCTCTCAGGAGACCATCCGCCACCTCATCAGGAGCATGCCCAGGCGTTGTAGGGAGGTCATACAGGCAAGTGGAGGCCACACACAATACTGAGCCTCATTTTGACTTGTTTTAAGGACATCACATCAAAGTTGGATCAGCCTGTAGTGTGTTTTTCCACTTTAATCTTGTGTGACTCCAAATCCAGGCCTCCATTGGTTAATAAATTTGATTTTCATTGAATTTTGTGTGATTTTGTTGTCAGCACATTCAACTTTGTACAGAACAAAGTATTCAATGAGAATATTTCATTCATTCAGATCTAGGATGTTATTTGAGTGTTCCCTTTATTTTTTTGAGCAGTGTAGATTTCCAAAAGCATTTGTTCATCTGCCTTCACACGCCTATGAGCTTGAGTGAGATCCCATTCTTAAATCCGTAGGGTTTATATGATGTTGGCTCACCCTTGGCAGTTATAACAGCTTCAACTCTTCTGGGAAGGTTTTCTAAAAGGTTTTCTTTCTAAAAGAGTGTGTTTATGGGAAAGTTTGACCATTCTTCCACAAGTGCTTTTGTGAGGTCCTGGCTCACAGTCTCCATTCTAATTAATCCCAAAGGTGTTCTATGGGGTTCAGGTCAAGACTCTATGCAGGCCAGTCACGTTCTTCCACACCAAACTTGCTCATCCATGTCTTTATGGACCTTGCTTTGTGCACTGGTGCAGTCATGTTGGAACAGGAAGGGACTGTACCAAAACTGTTCCCACAAAGTTGGGACCATGAAATTGTAGAGAATCTCTTGGTCTGGTGAAGCATTAAGAGCTCCTTTCACTGGAACTAAGGAGCTGAGCCCAACTTCTGAAAAACAACCCCTCACCATAATCCCCCTCCAGCAAACTTTACAGATGGCAGACTGCAGTCAGACAAGTAAAGTTCTCCTGGCAACCCCCAAAATCATCCACTGGATTGCCAGGCGGAGAAGCCTGATTCATCACTCCAGAGAACATGTCTCCACTGCTCTAGAGTACAGTAGAGGTGCTTTACACCACTGCATTCAACGCTTTGTATTGTGCTTGGTGATGTAAGGCTTGGATGTAGCTGCTCAGCCATGGAAATCAATTCCATTAAGTTCTCTATGCTGTTCTTGAGCTAATCTGAAGGCCACAAAGTTTGGAGGTCTGTAGCGATCGAATCTGCAGAAAGTTGGTCGCCTCTGCACACTGTGCTTCAGCATCCGCTGACCCCCGTGTCATTTCCCGTGGTCTACCACTTCATGCCCCCCCACTGAGAGTTGATCAGTGTATGATCTATGACGAAGGATCGCCCTGCTTGGTAGTTTGTCTTTCGCAAGACGTGATTCATTCATGTGGCGTTACTGATGTGCGCATGTAGGTCGTTTCAGGACGCTGGTCCACAGTGATGACATTTGAGCCACTTAGATAAACCATGTGTGAACCATGTTAAAGATCAGATCTGAGCAAAACAAAGGCCTGAACATAGCCATGAAACCATCTGGAACTTAAGAAAATAAAAAAACAAACAAAAAAACCCCACATCAAACAGACTATGTTTAAATTTTTATTAATTCAATCCAATACACTTTTCCCAATGCTCAGCCATCACCTGCAGATAACCGACAATCTGGGCATTCAAACAGTAAAAGGAATTAAAAATAAAGGAATTATCAACTTTATTTCAAAATCAATTTTTCTTCTTTTTCTATTTTTTTGGTTTTTGTTTACTGTAATCAAGGCCTTGACATGGTGTCTACAGACCTGGCAACATTTTTGTATTTTGATTATATTTTTAAAGACATTTTTTATTTTTCATTGTTTTATGAGTTTTATGTTTTTCAATGTTTAATTTTTTTTTCCTTTTTCCGTCTTGAAGCTGGGTTGCTGGGCATCCTAGTCTGAAAGAGAAACACAAATCATAAGCACAAGTCTAACCTCGGTGTGTTCAATTCAGTGATTGAGCTCAGTTTCAGCTGCATTGTTACAGAAACTCTTTACGTACTCTTAAACAGCAGGAACGGCAGCGCTGTTCACAGATTTCTGAGCGGCTTCCTTTGCCTGGTGAGCCTGGAGCACAGCGACTGCCTCATCCACCTGGATCCATACAAACTAGAGTTACTGGCAAAGTATTTAACCCCATCGTTCATCCATCTAGATATAGACACACTAAACAAGGTCTATTTAATCCCACCGTTCATTCACTTACATATGAACAAGCTAGAGCCACCGCAATCAATTTAACCCTGCTCTTCATCCACCTAGATATAAACACACTTGGGCTACCAGGATCTGTTCAACCCCCCTGCCTGAATCATTAACTGTACACCGTTATAACACTTACGAATGTAGCTGCTTATTAAGTGCAAGTTTATCTCTGTGCTCTGACCTTTGAGCGCAGAGACTCGGGAGACTCCAGCATGTGGAGTAACTCTGAATTGTCGATCTCCAGAAGCATTCCGGTGATTTTTCCCGCCAAAGTGGGGTGCATGTTCTGGATCAGGGGGAACAGACGCTCACCTGAAAGCGTAACATTACATAAAGATTATTATGAGAATACTGTTGGAGAACATACTGAAAATTAACAAAAAAAACAATAAAAAAAAGCATTTGAAGTGCATTCTTTGAGATAAATCTGTCCCACCAGGACCTTGCAGTCCCTTTTTTTGTCTCGAATTTCCTCAATTTTCACATTGCGTTTGTTTTGCAGGAGAAAGAGAATAAAAGTGAAAATCTGATGACAAAGAACACAAATGTACCAAAACTAATTGTATGTAAAAATAAGCATGTTTTCACCACGTTTTCAGAAATAACCTTAAAGTAGTAAAATAAAGAGCTCTAAAACATCAAAATAATTTGCACAAATGTTCTTTTCATTAACAGGGAAAAAAAAAAACCTTGTAAAGTTATTTATATTTTGTTTAGTATGTTTTGTGGCTTACACATTTCGCTTATATTTGTCCATAAACCTATTCGTGACTTACACTGTCGCAAATCCTCTTTACGAATAGAGGCATTTATACATTTCTGTTCTTCCATTTGCCAGGAACACACTTTATATGAATCAGATTGCATTGTGCTTGTCTTTAAAATATTTACAGCTACATGATCAACTCTGCATTACACAGCACAAAAGATGTGTTCATAACTAATGAAACCATTTATTCAGTTTTATATGTTTAATATGAAAAACAATACAGTAATCAGACAAAATTGTGGGCCCTTACAAATCACAAATTCTTAAAGGGACTGGCCACTATTACTAATATGGTTAATACCTGAATTCATGTTACAGGGCTCAGTGATCCAGCTGGATTCAGACAGGTACATACCTGAGCCTAGACAGTACAAGAGTGCGACTCACCGAGCATCTGCTTCTGCTCCTGTGGAGGAGCTGCAGCCAGCATGGAGGCTGTGAGAGGCTCCTGACCCTGCACGTGCACTGCAGGCTAGGGATGAGACGGAGAATAACTAAATTTAACTTTTAAAAATATGTGCCAAAACCTAAATGAAGACATTACAGTTACTGCAGATGCCTGTGGGGGAAGACTGGGTTTAGTTAACTCAGAACTAAAACAGACATTATCTCATCTTAACTGGCAATAAAAGGTACCTGCTGCATGGGCACCTGTGGCTGTGTGCTCAGGTGCTGCTGCGGGTTGCGCACTCCTGGGGCGTATTTGTACTGTGGCACTGCTCTGACCGGAGCGGTTCCTGTAGCTGCTCCTGCATTGGTTGGCCGTGGGCCAAGAGGCTGAGAGGCTGCAGACCAACAGGACCAGAATTAGTCTTCTACTCACTGATGTGTAAAACTGACCTACATGGCTGCGAGAGACTTACTCATGCGCTGAGAGGCCATCACACGGGGGACCTGAGAGGCAGTGGGTCGGACGGTGCTGAAGGCCTGTGGGCGGGGCGCAGTGGGCCTGATGGCGTTCGGCATGTTCTGGAAATCTGAAGTGAAATAGAGAATAGAGGGACATGACTTTTTTGGGGGTGGGGGGGGGGGTTACACATTTATTTTGTAGAGATGCCATTGATACAGTAGTAGCTATAGGTATCAGGTTGAAATAATGATTTAATCATTAAATTTTTTTTTTTTTTAATTATTGTATAAATTTACATTAAAATTGCATTGTATTGCTGAATCAGCACTCACACACATTATAGACTACCTAAAGCACTGAAGGTGATGTAAAATTATAAATAGATACATATATTATCAGTCCTTCTAGACACTAACCAACTGCATCTATTATAAAGAGCAAAATCTGTAAACTGGACTTAGTGCCAAATACTGAATAAAACTCACTGTATTCATCGTTTTTGATTGTTTAAAAAAAAAAAACCTAAGCTCTACTGGCTCTCTAATTTTTTATAAAATTAGAAAACCAGTAGAGCTTTATTTATTTAGTTTTTTTTTTTTTAAATGAAGTGTGTGTACGCACACACACACACACACACACACACACACAGCTGTGCATTGCATTTGTTTACTATTTATAAACTGCATTCTGCAATTTCATCATTCTGCATAAAAAAAACAGAAATACACATTAAAAACAGCAGTCTGGGTGATAAACCTACAGTGTGATGTACGTGTGAGGGACTCACGCTGGGGGCGGACGCTCTGTGTAGCCCAGCGGGGGCTGGGGCGTAGCTGAGCCAGCTGATTGCTGGGGTAGTATGCAGCCCGGTTCTGAGCCTGTAACACAACCAGAGACGTTAATGTGCATCAGCATGGTTTATAACACTAATCAGAAGAGCATTGCCAAACACTGGATAAGAGAATATGCTGGAAGGAAATGGACTATTAAACTAATTATCTTTGCTAGAATGTATCATCGCTGCTGAAACAAAACCTTTCATCTCCTGTTTATGTCCAATATTCACAGCAAATGGAAGAACTGAAATGCTCCAAAATGATTCACTCTTGGATAAAATCTTGAATATTTACCTACAAAATGTTTCTCCTTCTGAAGTGTTAGTTTCTAGCAATAAGCAAAGCTAAATATTCAAAGTTTGGGTCTATGAGACAAAAATAAATAAATAATAATAATATTATAAAAACCCAATATACATAATCTTCCCCCTCAGCTCAAATGTAGTTTTGCATATTGTACCAAACAGCAGTATGAATAAAATTTTGCTGCTGCTACTGTTTTTAATCCATGCTAACATGCTTTAGTCCATGTTTATAGATAATCGGAGAGTCATGAAGTGTCAGAAACCACAATCAAGTATATTAGATATTACTGATCTACTGCTGGAGAGGTAGCATTTAATATTTTAATCATCTTTAACTGTGTGTGTGTCTGACCTGGGGGATGGCAGCCATGAAGTATCCAGATGGAGGGGCAGGCTGGTAGGGGTTGAGGACGGGGTTGGGCACGGCACGGACGCTGGCCATCCTCTGCATGTACTGGTTGGTGAGGTGGGCCTGACGCTCCTCCTTGCGCTGAGCTAGCGCCACATACAGCGGCTTGGTGGCCACGATGCGACCATTCATCTCAGTCACGGCCTTTGTGGCCTCCTCCGGAGAAGAGAAGCACACAAATCCAAAACCTTTGGAACGGCCGCCCTCCATCATCACCTGCAGAGAGAAAGTTAATGAAAGATTAAAAACAAATACAAATTAAGTTCTAATTATATCATATGTATTACCTACATCCTATAACATCTACCTAACACCACATTCACTAAACTTAAAACAAAAAGAGGGAACTCTTTTGCCAACCATAAAGAAAAGGTGACTGGTCTAAAAGTTCAACAAAGAATTTTAAAGTTGAGGAATCTCAACAGACTCATCTGCTCACCAAACAGCTTTGGCACGAAAAAAAATACACCAGAGATGTGACAAAAGGAATGACAGAGCACAAGATGTTTTTTTTTTCTTCTAAAAATATTGCCAGCAAGAAGCAAGGGAGTATGGACTGACATATGATATGCTTGTTGATGACATACATCTTCACCCCATGTCTTGCGCTCTTATTGGCTGTAGCTTGTCGCCAAACTCACTGCCAGCCACAACCAGATCACTACACTGTTAACAGCATAACACTAACTGGCTGCTGGATTTCATGAGCATGTTTTTTGACTGCAGTGTTCCTTTAATAAAGTTGTGTTTGTCTGAATGAATTAAGTCATCTGCTCTTGTGGTTTTTACCTTAGCGCTGGTAATAGTTCCAAACGGTGAGAACTCCTTACGCAGTCGCTCATCGTCCAGACCATCATCCAGGTTCTTCACATACAAGTTTACTCCCTGTTAGCAGGGCACAAGAGAGAGTGTTAGTGCAGAGAAACAGACCACGTCTCAGAAAGCTGTATTTCCCACTTAACAGGAAGCCAAAGTGAGAACTGTCGAACAGAACTGACCCTTAGCTCTCCTAATACTGGACAGACTTGATCAAATTATCTTGTTAAACTTAAGTACATTCCATATAGGGAACAGACCAGTTTCTTCACATTCAGCCCAAAAGCAGTTTAACTCCAGCATCAACACTGAAGTTATAAGGAGCGTTTCAGATGGCACTGCTTTTTTTTTTTTTTTTTTTTTTTTAATTAGGTACACCACAGCTGATCCAAACAGAGCATATTTGCATATCTTAAAGGCACAATAACAGCCTTTTTAACTCATGAATAAAAAGAGGCAGGAAAAGTCAAAGAAATATGACTGCTTGGATTAATAAAAAGTAATTAGGCTGCAGGGGACAAAAAGCAAGTTTAAAAGGGGGGGGGGGGGGGGGGGGGGGGGGGGGTATGATTTGGTCTCCAAGTCCAAAAAGGAATGCCCTTCAGTTCTTCTTCTATTAGACAGCTTATCTGTTAGCAGGACGTTTGTTTAGTGTGGCTGTATGCATGTAATGTGGTTTTACCTGGTAGCGGGTCATGCGATCCTGTTTCATCTGCTCAAATTTGCGTTTGAGCTCCGTCTGCCTCTCTGCTTTCTTCTGAGCTCGGCCCACATAAACCTGCTTTCCATTTAGCTCCTTTCCGTTCATCTCATCCACAGCCTGGAGGGAGAAACACAGTCAACAGACACAAAAACAAACAAGACCTCATGCAACTACGCACACTAACTATGCTATGGTTTTAGCTATGCTAATGTACTTTAGTCCAGGGTAACAGAAAACAGTGTGCCATACAGTGTCAGGTATACAATGATCAAGCATAATGTTATAACCACCTCCTTGTTTCTAAGCTCACTGCCCATTTTATCAGCTCCACTTACTATATAGAGGCACACTGTAGTTCTACAGTTACAGACTGTAGTCCATCTGTTTCTCTGCATACTTTGTTTAGCCCACTTTTACCCTGTTCTGCAGTGGTCAGGACCCCCATGGACCCTCAACAGAGCAGGTAATATTTTGGTGGTAAATCATTCACTTCACTGCATTGACACTGGTGGTGGTGGTGTGTTAGTGTGTGTTGTGCTGGTATGAGTGGTTCAAACACAGCAGTGCTGCAAGAGTTTTTAAAACACCTCAGTGTCACTGCTGGACTGAGAACAGTCCACCAAGCAAAAGTATCCAGCCAACAGCGTCCTGTGACCACTGATAAAGGACTAGAGGATGACCAACACAAACTGTGCAGTAGCAAATGAGCTATTGTCTCTGCCTTTATATCTACAAGGTGGACTGACGAGGTAGGAGTTTCTAATAGAGTGGACAGTGTTTAAAAACTCCAGCAGCACTGGATCCACTTGCACCAGCACAACACACCCCAACACACCAGCACCATATGTCAGTGTTACTGCAGTGCCAACATGTCTTGGTTGGTTCCATTTGAGGCAAGAGGGGAAAACGCAAGTCATGATTTTTCAGCAGACTATCGCTTTGACCAGGTCACAGCCAACATTGTTATCTAGCACACTCACCCTCTGAGCATCCTCATGTCTCTCGAAGCTTACAAAGCCGAATCCTTTAGATTTACCGCCGTCATCAGTCATCACGCGAATGCTCAGTGCGGGGCCTGGAACACAAACAGGAGAGTCATCATTCAAAAAGCCCTTATTAACACACTCTCTTCTTCCTTTCCATCTCAGGATAAGAGATCCTCACCAAACTTGGTGAAGATCTCCTTCAGCTTGTCATCGTCCATATCCTCTCCAAAGTTCTTGATGTAAACGTTGGTGAACTCTTTCGCTCTGGCACCCATCTCGGCCTCACGCTCCTTGCGAGACTTGAAGCGGCCGACAAACCTTAAAGTAAATGAACAAAAACTTAACTGTTATTACATTGGTTAAAAAGCCTCTATTAACAAATTCAATCTGCTTTAACTGAATCACAGAATATGGGCGACATGATTGATGACAAATAGTCAAAATACCATCTGCTGAATAAGAACAGTTTGAAAGGGGTCCTACATTCATATTTTACTCTCTTCTTGTACACATTACTCTTCCACCATCCCTGTATTTTAGAATTAGGAGGTTTTTGTTACTGTGAGTAACAATACGGATGGGGTTAGTTCTCGACTGTGAGGCAGGTCACCTCAGGATGTCAAATGTTTGAGTGATTAGCATAGGATGAGAAATCTTAGTATAAATGACACAGATGGAGCAGTTACTCGATTTACATATCGCCTTCACTCCAGAAAAGATTCGAAAATATTAAAACGTTTACTTTGGCTGTTATTTCATTCAGCCTAAAAATTTAGCTTTCTTTTTTAAGTGAATGCAGTGCATCATCAGCTAGGAAATCACAACTTGCCCACAAATTCAAACTTGTAAGGTTATTTCCAAGTGAAGTTAAAAGGTGAATGGTGCATTCGGATGAGACTAAAATAGGAGAAACACTGGTAATAATTACACTACCCACTTCGTCATGTAAACCTAATCCTGCACAAGTAGGGCTTAGGGCTGATATGTAAATGAGCTCTTTTCTGATTGGCTAACCTGCATTGTTCCCCATTCCAGAAGCAGACAATGTTTAATTTTAAAGTGAATGGGTGCCTAAACACATGCAGGCTGAATAGGCGGATATGTAAATGCTTGGCTTTTGTGACATCACAAAAAGCAACTCAAAACAAGCTGTTTTTGCATCTTAGATTTCATGAGAATAAAAAGAGTACTGAGAAGTAAACAGTTTTGTTTACATTTGTTTACATGCTACAGTTATTTCGGTTAAGCAAGGAGGAAAGTGAGACCCTGAAATGGGCCCTTTAATCTCAATTTACACTGTCGTATGAGCAGTTATGTTTATGAGCAACACAATCAAGTGCATTTAGTGTGGAATAATGCAGTTAGAGAAAACAAACAAACAAACAAAAAAAAAAAAAAAATCGAACAGTTAAACTAAACATGAAATAATTCCAGTCAATAAAATGTTCCCACTTACACTTTGCGATCATTCAGCAACATGCCGTTCATTTTCTCAATGGCTCTCTCTGCAGCCTCGTGGGTCTCAAAGTGCACAAAGCCGTAGCCCTTAGAGCCATTCTCATCACACACCACCTTCAGGAGAGGGATCGGCCGTGAGTACAGGCACCGAACACACACACCAACAGCTCACACTCAGGGTTAATAACAGAGACATCAGTCTGACACCGTGCAACTAAACACAAGTCAACACCGCGTTCGTGCAGCGGCACAACAAACCTCACGTTACCTTGCAGGACAGGATGTTCCCAAAGGCGGAGAAGGTGTCGTACAGAGCCTTGTTGTCAATGGACTTATCCAGGTTCTTGATGAAGATGTTACCGACGCCGCTCTTCCTCAGAGAGGGGTCTCTCTGGGACCACATGATCCGCACAGGCCTGCCCTTGATCACGTCGAAATTCATGGTGTCCAAAGCACGCTCAGCTAGAAAAAAAGGCATATTAGAGACCATCAGCATTGAAACATGACTGACAAAACCACAACACACAAACACCATTAGGGTAAAATTCATACTGTAAAACAACTGCACTAAATTAATTTGTTTACTCAATTATTAAACTTGCCAATGCAAGTCTATTAACCCTGACAATTCCTTGTGCAATACATTAGTTGGTTAAAGGGGAATCCCAACAATTTTGTTTTTAAAAATCCCCAGTATAATTCAATGTTTGAGATGTAATCAGAGTGATTTAGTGTGAAATGGTTCAGACATCTTTACAGTGGTGGTGTTGGGAACCATGGGTTGCCATGACTACAACACAGACATTTTATGTACTATGTGAAACCACTAATGAACCCACACGAGTCTGAGTTTATATGGAATGTTGATGATGGAAAACTGTGGAGAATCAGAAGTAATAAGCTTTCTTTAGTAACTATTATGCCTCACGGCACCCTGCATGTATCCCTCCACCATAAACTGACTACAATAAATTAACTAAACATTTTAAGCCAAAAACCCCATCACAAAACTAATGAAACAATGTCCCAGACGCCAGGCCGTGTACACTCTTAAAAACATATTTCTATAAGGGTTATTTTGTAAAGAAAATGGTTCTATATAGCCATTGCTCATATAACCATGAACACTCACAGAAGCCTCTGCATGATTAAGAGTTTCTTTGCATTATAAAAAGGTTCTTCAGATTAAGGAGGGGGGGGCGTGTTCTGTGAATGTTCATTGCTCTATACAGAACCATTTTCTCTACTAAAGAACCTGTAAAGAACCACCTTCTTAAGTGTGTATTCATAACCATTCCATGTAGTAACTTTGTGAGGGAGGTTTTAGAAGACATCTGGTTCCCATCACCACCACTGAACAACCCTGACTAACTTTCTCTAGAACAGTGTGTTTCACATCGAACCACACTGAACGATCTTAAACAATTATTTGGGCAGGAATTTTGAAAAATTTGTAGTTTCCCTTCAAGTAAAACTAATTAAGAACAGTTAATTTGAAAAAAGTTTTACAGAATGAAGAGTCCAGCATTTTTTTTTGGTTTTGTTAGTTTTGGTTTAATTAATTTTATTCTTCAATTTTTTTGTTGCATAATGATGTTATTTTTGTGTTCTAGCATGTTCTCATGCCAAATGTTAAGTTTAGAATCATTTTACATGCTATTCCCACGATGATGGGGTTTTGTGTTGAGGTTTAGGTATTGAGTCTGAACAGTTTTATTAACTAAAGTGATATTTGGAGTAAGTAGGCTAATAAGTGATACTTTTTTTTTTTGATCCCACAACCGGGGAAATTCCACCTCCGCATTTAACCCATCCGTGAAGTGAAACACCACATACACACTAGTGAACACACATGCACTAGGGGGCAGTGAGCACACTTGCCCGGAGCGGTGGGCAGCCCTATCCACGGCGCCCGGGGAGCAGTTGGGGGTTAGGTGTCTTGCTCAAGGACACCTCAGTCATGGACCGTCAGCTCTGGGGATCGAACCGGCAACCTTCCGGTCACAGGCATAGCTCCCTAACCTCCAGCCCACTACTGCCCCAAATTAATAGATTAATGTAAGTTAATCTAATTCCTCTCAGTAAGAGAGGAGCACTGCCAGCTCCAAATAAACAAACTATTATGCTGTCTGAGTTAAGTTTAACTGCAGAAGTAATGCAGATCACAGACAACTAGAAAGTAATTATAGCTCAGTTATAACCATTTAAGCTTGAACGTTTGTATTCAAGGCTATGAGTTTGCATGATTTTAAAGCAAATTCAATTAAATTGGGATTACAGTACAGACTACAAGGCAGTACTAACGGTCTTATGATTTCAAACTCCATTTAGTCCCAGTTTAGGCTTAAACAGGACCTTGAGAGCTAGGCCTTGAGGCCTTACTGCAGTCATAAAGGCCTGAAGATACAGACGTGTTTGGTGATTTTATAAAGAATATAACATGGCACATATACTTGACTTCAGTGAACATCTTGCTCTTAAAATGCATCAATATGAGGTTAAAAAATAAAACCGTATTGATAGTTAACGAGCTATGGGTCAGACTCCACCCCAAACCCACGTGTTCACCTTCCACAAATGTAGCACATGAGCTTCAAGTATTTCGCTTTGAAACGCGGAAATATGACTTTATGAATCTGAAGTATGAATCTACGCGGCCTGAACAGCTGCAGCCATACTTTTAAAAATAAGTTCCTGTTTTGCTTCCTGGAAACCCCTTTTACTCTTTTTTTATTTCCAAGTAATAAAGATTATCATAAGCGATCAACTCTACACTTCTTAGCATATACACTTTTACAGAAATTAGAAGAAGATCGCTTCATCATATGAGGCTTTTGGAACTATCCGTTCTACCTTAAATGGCGCAGCAGGTAAAGGGTGCCGGAACGCAGCTAATGTTACTGCTCCGTTTAAGGTGGAACGGAAAATTTAAATAAGAAGCCCATAAGAAGCTCATAGATTCGGTTACCATCCGCGGGCTGCTGGAAGTTCACGTAGGCATATCCGAGCGATCGGCGGGTCATCATGTCCCTGCAAACCCGAATAGACAGGATGGGCCCGGCAGGGCTGAACTTCTCGTAAAGCATGGCCTCAGTCACGTCCTGGTGCAGATCCCCCACATACAGCGAGGCCATCGGGTAGCTCGGGGCGCTGGGGTTCATCTTGGCTCCGTTGGGTTTTTATTTTTTCGTTCACGAAGTCAGCTCTGGAGAGTAAACAGCGGTGCTGAGAGCGCGACGAAGCCGAAGATAACGGGCTTTAACTCGCCACGGGCCGGCAGGAAAAGCGTCAAGCGGGTTAAACCAGCGGGCTGTCGTGAGTCGGTGGCCGCTCTAGCTGCGCTCTGAGGCGGTTAACTGAAGCGCTCTGTGCCGCTCGTCGGTCGCTAAGACTACAACTCAGGCTCGAGCTCGGGCTCACGCGCGGTGCTAACCGGCTAACAAGCTAATCCTCCCGAACTGAGGCGGTAAATTAAAAAAAATCCTGCGTCACCGAGTTCCCGGTTATTAAAAATACGATTTTTTGTTGATTTTGTATTTTGTAATTTTTTTGTATTTTTGATATTTTTATATATAAGACGCTGTGCGAGGCCGCGCTCCGGGGCCCACGCGCTCTTACAGCACAGACGGAAACGGGGGGAGGAAGAGGCAGCGGTGGAGCGTCAATAAGAGGCACTCTTCCGGAAGCGGTGACGCTGACAAAATAAAAGTTTCCAAAATTGAAAAAAAGCTGCCGCGCTCAGAAGTAGCTTCAGTCTGCGCACATTCTTTTACACGAAATTCGTGTGTGTACTGTCTGTTTTATGTTTGTATGTGGTGCATTTTTTCTATATTAATTTTGTTGGACTTGATGTTAACACCTGCGCAAAGACAAACTCCTTGTACACCTGGTAGTTTTAGAGAAAAGATTCAGATTTTCATTCTTTAGTATCGATTGTGTATAAATCAGGAACACTACATTGCCAAGGGTCATAATGTCATCTGTCTATATTATAACTTATCGGTGAGTACTTTGGGTCCAACAGAACAAAAGCAAACTATAGATGTTCACTTAGGGCCCGTTTTATTAAAAGTAAATAAATAAGATGCTGGAACACTAATCCAAATGCACACGTCATGTTCATGTACAACAGCGTGTGTCATCCACTTTTGTAGAAAACGTAAATATTCAGTTGAATTAAACCAATTGTCTCTTGGTAACATAATGACTGTTAGAAAGTTGTCAGATACACTGAAAACATTCCAAAAAAGTGCTGCAGTTTTGGACATGTTCAAAACCTGACACACTCTGACCATCCAAATAAGAAGATCCAATAATCCTGGCTGAACAGTGGCTGCACAAACTGCACTGCAGGCCTAGAAGACTTTAGGCTGTCATCCAAGTGCATAGACATGAAAATCCTGACCCAAATAAAACATCCATTTCTGGCCTTCATAAAGGAAAAAACACTAATATTTGTTACACTAATGTTTCAATATATGCTTTAAAAATGGCTCTTCAGGGTTCTTTAGTAAAGACAGTGTACTAAATCACTAGGTTTTGATCCTAATGATTTCTAATAATCCTTTTTTCGGCAGGGAGGGGTTGTGAGCGGTGCTCCACAACAGCTGAAGCAGTGCATTGCACTTAATAATAAGGTCAGGTCACATTTACTGACAGTAATTTTACTGTGAAAATCCTTTATCCGCTGAAAAAAAGTAAACAGAAGTAAATGTAATAGGCTGTGAATCAACCAAGGGGTACGGTTTCTCAGTGAAGGTCTTCTTAAAGGTGTAGATCAGGCTGGGGTCACAGAAGGTCATTTCATCTTTTTTGATGTCCAAGCACAATTTTAATCTCTGTCACTCCTTTTCAAAGTCCAACCGGGTCTCAAGCGAGGTGTCTGGGCAGAGGACAATAGTGTACAGCCTTTCTGCTGGGCATTAAAAGCTCCCGCACACAAAGTTGTTATATGGTTATGAATTCACTGCATGACGACTGAGACACTGTTTTATGATAGTTTTAAGAACTTAAACTCCATTCATGGTGGAGGGATACATGCAGGGCGCTGTGAGGCAAAATAGTCCCCAAAGAAAACGTATTATTTCAGATGTTCTATTATTTTCCATCATCAACATTCCATATAAACTCAGAAGACTCGTGTAGGTTCACTGGTGGTTTTGGATGGTAAATAAAATGGCCATTCTGATGAGAGAACACACTGTATGAACACTGACATTAGACAGACTAATTAGATTAGACTTGCCCGTTTGTACCTCCAACAGTCAGGGCCTGAATAACCTTTTACTTTAACTATGAGTCTCCTTACTGCCTTAGTATCACCAAAGCACCCTTTCGCTTTCGCTGAGTGTCTTTACCAAGCATGCACACACTCAGAAACATGCTGTAAATGAATGTGAGGCTGTAACAAGACCATCTGAGTCACATGTAAGCAGTGTCAGACAGAATAAGGTACTGTCTTAAAATCTTTATTGAGTAACTAAGAATGAGAGTAACTGTAGGAGTTATGTTCATATAATCCAGAAGAAAAAGACAAATGAAGCACAAACCGGTCAGTATGTAACAGTCACACTTACATTCTTCAAGTCTTTACACTTTAATGTTAATCATAAACAATGTAACCCTGTAATAAATAGTGTATAAGAAGCATTATTAAAGTTCTCTGTACCTCAGAGTAACTTAGTGTCCTCAGAGTGACCACAAGGTGGCAGCAGCCAATCATATAGCAGATTTACCCTGAATAATAATATAAATAAGAGCTGCTGCTCAGAATAGAGATTGCTGGATCAGCACACATGGTGTTAGTCCACAGAAGTCCATTCAGAAATGACCAAAAGTACCTTTTCGAGGTGAACACATCAGAACAGAATGTTCCAGAAGAGTCTCTGTGGTCTGTTTAGTTTAACATACTGCATCAAACTCTGCCTACAGCTTCTGTGAATTTTAACCTGTGATTATAAAGGGCCACATCATGGAAGGTTAAATTTTACTGGCATTAAAAAAAAAACAGACTTCGATGTAGTAGTGTACCATTCAGTCCCCCGTCCATATGGTCCATATACGGACACTGACCTGGAAAAATATGACTCTTTTTGTGAGAGTGTCACAAAAACGCACACATTTACATGTATATCCACCTCTTTAGCCTACAACAGTTTAGCCCCGCTCAGTAACACTGACGTTTGAAGAAGCATTCATGCCCAGACTCCTTTTTGGAAGGGGCACAAGACAAGGCAGCTAATCAGAATAGAGCTCATTTACATATTGCTGTTGTCAGAACAAAACCTTGTATCTCCAAAACGGTAACTTTACTTTTAATGTAAAGTCAATGGAAGGTGTTTTTCCAAGTCATTCTGGTCCAGTCATCATGACATTTCCACACAATGTAAAGGGCAAGAGGTACTTTCAAGTTATGTCAAAAATGGACAAAAATGGAGATACAAGGTTTTGCTCTGACAGCAGTGATATATCAGCCTTAAAGGTGCAGCAACAAAAATGTTTTAATGTTGAGGGATGAAGATGAAGAGTGGATGGAAAGTGGTCCAGGAGAAAACATTAAACACAAGAAAAATGTATGATATGGGCCCTTTAGCAGTGTCTGTTCTATGAAAGAACACAAAGTCAATATTCCTGCACGCTGTGTGACCATCGTTGAAACTATTGTTGCATTTGTAATTCCACTTTCAATAGTTCAGGCATCCAAACACATTGTTTAAAGCCATTTATCTGGTGTTCCCACCAGTGAAAACCCCACATCACTCCAGATAAACATAAACACAGTAAATACAATCAAGAATTTCTTGTTCTAAAGAAAAAGTGGTTGATATCTTGTGGGCTAGTTTGAAGAACAAAGTTTTGCATTAGTTCAATTTCATCACCAGCACCTGATTTAGCATAATAAAGTATTGATTAGATAAATAACATATTTGGTGGTAGCTGTAAATGAGGGCTTCTTCAAGGACGGTTAGTGTATCATTGTCATTTGTGTTTATAGTAATATTAGTGTTTTTCTGAGTAATAAATATTTACTGTCCACATAAAGAGCTTTTTAAGTATTATATTCACATAGTATGTGTACTTAGGCATGACAATATATATTACTATTGTGATAAATTATGTCACAGTATTGTTGTATTACAACAACAGTATACAACAGTATAGTTGTATTACAAAATGCTTTTGTATATCTTCACAGCTTGTAGACACTGACCAGCTGCATGTTTCATTATAAAGAGAGCAAATTAACTGGATTTAGTGCCAAATACTGAATAAAAATCACTGTGTTCACAGAGCACTGCTGGCTCTTTTGTTTCAGTTCTAGCTGATCAGACATCCATATTGTGACATATCAAGTATTGTGAAGTATCACAATGTTATATTACTGCCATATTGCCCAGCTCTGTGTGTACTATAAAGCTGTAAGACCTCATATCACTGTTTATCTGGTGCTTTTTGTGTAGAGTGCGGGACTCTTCTTTCTGGTTTATAAATAGAACAGACACCACTAAGGCTAAAATTCCCTGTGAAAGTTCATGTTATGTGAGGTCCTACAGACCTGCTTGCAAACTGTCTCTCTTTTCAGGCTGATCTGAGGGTGAGCTTCACCCTCAGGTGAGTCCTGTTTTGATTATTGTGTATTCTGTTTACTCCTGTAAGCTCAGCTCAGCTGACGGATTGTCAGCTTTTCCAGGCTGGTCCATGTTCACTCCTGCTCTAGGCTCAGGCTCAGTTTTCTCCTGATTTTGTCTTTTATTGTTGGGTTATGCGATTCCAGGTTTGAGGTCGCTATGGCAAATGGTGGTCAGTATCTGCTGTGCTCATCTGTTGCCGTGACGATGACGTCCATCCATATCCGCATGCTCTCGGCACTTGGAGCCACGAGGAAGAAGAGCCGCTCATATGTTTTTACACAGAATGTCAGACTGGGCCGAGGAGACTGTGAGAGATTTAAATATCCATGTTTTAAACCTGAACATTTCAGATATATCAACCTGAAAATATTTAATATTTATATATATTAAATGGCTAAGATGTAAACAGGGTAGTTCAGCGTGGTTTGGTGTGAAACGCCCCATTCTAGATAAACTTACCAAGTCAGAACAGTTCACAGTGGTGGTGATAAAAGCTCACTCACAGACAATTATTGAAATGGTTATGAATTCACTGCCTGATGACAGAGACACGGTTTTATGATAGTTTTGAGAACTTAAACTCCATTCATGGTGGAGGGATACATGCAGGGCGCTGTGAGGCAAAATAGCCCCCAAAGAAAACATATTATTTCAGATTTTCAACTATTTTCCATCATCAACATTCAATATAAACTCAGAAGACTCGTGTAGGTTCACTGGTAGTTTTAGATAATAAATAAAATGTCTATATTTGTGTTGTAGTCATGGCGACCCCTGGTTCCTTTCACCACCACTGTAAAGACATCTGAACCATTTCACACCAAAGGACTCTGAATATCTCTGATTACGTCTCACACACTGAATTATTTTCGACAAATATTTGAAAAATATTTTTATGTTTTTAAAGAGGAAATGAATTACTTATCCAGTAGCCTAACTCTATCAGGTTTCAGTTTTAGAGAAATGCAGGTAAGAGTGATGAGAACACGGAGTACCCACTGTGGTAGCTGTACGCAGATGGTCATAGTAAACTTCCTCTATGGCCTGAAAGTAAATCACCCCCTTCAGCTTCCTCTCATCATGATCTGCACTCAGATAGAAACAGAGAGAGTTTGTAATGAGACAATGTCCAAGTCAGACGGGACAGTTCCCCTAATTTCACACCAGCATTTCCCCTTCAACTGAAATGAGGCTGTGTGGATCATATGAACATTATAGAGGCTTTTTAAATGAAACAGTAGAAGCCATATCGCCCCCTACACTTCCTCACCGGTGTAATATGCGAGTCTACGGTGGTCCAGATCAAACAGGAAAAATCTCCTCCTCCAGGTCTTCACCCGGCCGCCACGCTTCGTCAGGAAGCCCTCGCATCTCCGCGCATATAAACTGACACCCATACACCCCGCCACGCCATGACCCAGAGATTCCACATGGGCCCGCAGGTCAAAGTTCACCGTCAGGGACAGGGGGACACCCTGCTGATGTGGAAATAATCATCAAAATCAGATCTTATCAGAGCTTCCTCATTAATGAACCCTTATTAAATTTCTCTTATATCAAACAAAGTTAATCCCATAATTACTAAAAGTATTTAAAATTGAGATGATACACAGTTAGACAACTGTGGGAAAAATGCAGATTCTAAATTTTCTATCTAGAACACAGTAGTGTCTGTAAGTAGAAGAGGAAATATTTTATTGTGATATGACTTCCTTTCAAAGTTATTGTTGGTCTGAAGAAATCATTTACATCTCTGTTGTTCTGTTGTAACTTTTTTATGTAAATACATTTAAATAATAATGTACTATAAGCCAACTTATGGCAAAAGCAACACTTTAGCAACCACCTGAGATACCACAGAAATGTCCTAGCAACACCTTAGCAACCACCTGGCATTCCATAGCAATGGTCTAGCAACATCTTAGCAACAACCTGGGATTTCATTGAAATGCCATAGCATCACTTTAG
The DNA here is from genome assembly GCF_015220715.1 of Pygocentrus nattereri. Classification (NCBI taxonomy): domain Eukaryota; kingdom Metazoa; phylum Chordata; class Actinopteri; order Characiformes; family Serrasalmidae; genus Pygocentrus; species Pygocentrus nattereri. The sequence goes on along the minus strand of NC_051234.1, from coordinate 12,327,816 downwards.
CAACCACCTGGAATTTCATTGCAATGCCTTAGCAACACCTTAGCAATCGCCTGAGACACCATAGCAATGTGTCACGATTGGCCCCTCCCAGTCCTGTGTTCTTTGTTTTGGTTTTGTAGTCCATCCCCCTTGTTTAGTGACTCCGCCCCTGATTGTTCCCACCTGTGTTTCCACCTGTGTCTTGTGATCCCTTGTTGGCCCTGTTGTATTTAAGCCCGGTGTGTGCCCTTTGTCTTGACTGGTCTTTGTTTGTCTGAACTGTCTGAATTGTTGGATGTATTGTATGGCTTCATCATGTGAACTTAATAGTAATTACTGCGAAAATAATGACACTAGTAGCTGTGTTACCTGGGAGGTTTTGTGAGCTGGACTGACTCTCTGTTCCTCCTTCTCAGTGTGTATATCAGGGGGTGTTTTGGAGTGTGTGCTGGGGGGAGTGTGTTCAAGTATGTTTGTGATGGTGTGCTGAGGTGTGTTCAGATGTGTGTGATTGTGTGTATTCAGTGCCTCCAGCTCCTTCTGTCTCCGCTCTTCCTGCGGTGACAAACAGAGAGGTTAGTCTGTCCACATTAAAGAGCCCATTTCCTACATATTTCCAACTTTTATTACTATTTGCCCCCCCCCCAAGGCACACTTATAACATTTGTACTGTTTTTCTGTACCAAAAATATGCATAAATAATTCCTACATTTTACATTTTTCAAGCACTTTCAGAATTAATCAAGCTATTTTAGTTACTGTGCCTTTAAGACTGACATATGTAAATGACCTCTGTTCTGATTGGAGGTGCCTCATTTAAAAGCAGTCTGGGTCTGAAATATGCCCTGTAACTTCAGCATGAATGGGCAGAGCTGCAAGGTGAATTCCCAGATATATATATATATAAAAAAAATATGTTGGTTTTTGTGACATCACAAAACAGAATGGGCTGTTTTTACAGCTTAGCTTACATATCTGGACTGTAAGGAGTGAATGGTACATGCTGAACCTTTGACCGCCGATGATATTCTACATAAAACTCTTTTATTTCAAGATTTTCCATGATATAGGCCCTTTAACCCTGATCCTAACATAGACACAGTTTAGCTAAATGGTAGCTGTGCTTTTTCTTTTTTATTGTAGTGTAACTGGTTAGCTTAGCATGCCACATTGTTTAAGTATGTCTTGTCCAGGGCTGCTGTGAGGAATGCAGATGTAACTGGGTTAGCGTAGCAGCGTCACTAGCATTCCTCAACATTAAGTAGTTCTCACGGTTCTCCGGTGCTCTGTGTGTGACTCACTCTCTCCTTCAGCAGCCGTTCTCTCTCCGCTTTAGCCTCACGCAGCTTCCTCTCAATCTCCACCAGGTCCAGCAGACACAGACTGGGACTTTAAAACAACAGAGCAAAGATATGAGAGACACTTAAGTCTGACATCTGAAGTTTACTGCTTTCATTTTAGCACTGGAGCTATGAGGCTAATGTAGCTAAAAGGAAATGCTAACTGCTTGCATTCATTTCATACTTTATGGAGTTATTCCTGTGCCAAAATGTTTGAGAGAAGATCACGATGTTTGAGAGAGGAATGTTATGGTTTGAGAGGATAGTCGTGTTCTGAGCGCAGCTAATGAACTTAAACTTCAAACCAACCTACTATTGGTGGGTGCTAATAAAAACAACAGGAAAAAACATTATTTACAGGCCTCTGAAAAGAAGTGCAGTATTATGTCTAGTAAACAACTTTATTTCTCCCTCAGTGAAAAGAGTTATTTTTTGGTCCATATAAAACTGAATGGCATCAGTATTGGTTTTTTTTTTTTTTTTTTTTTTTTTAAACCTGTCATGTCTGGCCGTTTTTGCAATCGGAATGGTAATCCGAATGTACTGATGTACCAAATATATTTGTTTTCACAAGAAAAAGCTCTATAGGTTACTAAAGCCTATTCTTGTTAAAGTTTGCATTTTATTTGTTTGGCCAGGCCTGACAGGCAATAAAAAAGAGGACAGGAAAGAAAGAGAAGAAGGGAGGAAAGAGAAAAAAAAAAGAAGATAATAATAATAAATCATAATAATGATAATTAAATAAGTAAATAAATAAATAGAAAATAAATAAATAAAAAGAAAGAGAAAAAACAAATAAAATAAGTAAATAAACAGACAACTAAATAAAAATAAATAGATAAATAAGTAAGTAAATAAAAAAAAAGAGAAGGGAAAAAAAACAATTATACAGTTATTAGTATTACTGATATTATGCATATATCAGTATTGTTTTTTAATGATGCCATTATACAAGATAAACATACAGGATTAACAAGACAAGCCTATGAAGACAAGCGCTATAGGAGTGTTAAGACTTTTCAGCAGAACACTGTTAGACATTGTTAGCTACATTAGGAGGAACCTTGCTAACATCAGCTTAGTCGATTAATGTTAAGCTATTTATTTGAAGTTTGCTGACGTTAAGCCTCTGGTAGGAAACTAATGGACTAGCTACCAATGTTAGTTAGATTAATACATTATTATTTATGACAGAGTATTACTGATAAATCAGAGCACCGCTGTCCTCTCAAACCATAACATTCCTCTCTCAAACATTGTGACACAAAATTAACTCCATAATACTCTCCTTAAACACAATAATAATAATTATTATTATTATTATAAAACATATAAACATGTCAGTGAAGTTGGCTCCCTATTCACCAGCTTCTTATTTGAGTTTTTTGTTCCACATTAAACGCAGGTGCAATAACTGCACAATTTAAGGTGGAACAGGAAAATTTTCTTTAAGGAGCAGGACAGAAATTTACACATTTAATTTCAAGTAAGTGATGATTTAGGTTTGCAGTTAGCACAATGCTAACAGGTGGGGTATATGCTTCCACTGCTTGGTAGCTATATTAGCCTACAATTTCAGCTTCTATACTGCTGCTACTGTTATTAGCTATGCTAACATACTTTTTTTAATGTTTTGTGTGTTGACTCTTTTTTCTAAAAATTTAGCATAGAATATGTAAACTTATGAGTAGAACTGCATTGTCAAGGCCGCTAAAACCAAAAATCAACGTTTTTTGTGTGAGACAATGATATACTGATACAGATGACACTGACTTACCTGGCAGCTCTGGAGCTGTTGGTGCTATTACATGGCGTGAGAAAGCCATTAGTGTTCCCATTAGCATTAGGCCTTTCGTTAGTGTTCCCATTAGCACTAGGCCTACCACTAGCATTCCCGTTAGCCAGTCTATGTGCAGGGTTAGGAAGAGGAGGAGTGAGAGCTTCAGGACTCAACCTGTCGGGTCCCATCCTCACCAGCCCTGAAAACACAAACACACTGGCGTGAGTAAAAGTCAGTGAAAGAGAGAGTTTATTGGAACACCTACACCTGTGATCCTGTTTGCTTACGATGACTGAATCATGACGCAGTGCACACCTAAGGCCGCTCCTGCTCACCCTGCAGGTCTATTTCTTTTTTCCCTTTGCTCTCCTGAACTTTGTACTTGAGTCATTCACATGCAACATGAGTGCTTACTTGCTGAAACGTGTACGTTTAAAAATGGAACCGACATTAACCCTCAAACAAGGGTCCTAAATATGAAGTTGCTGCCCAAGCGGTTTGTGTGGCTAACTTGCATCATAATTTGACTGGGCCGGAAGCCTAGAACTTCACATCGTGGTGCTGGAGTTTTGCTGGGCCACAAGCCTAGAACTTCACATTGTGGTACTAGAGTTTGACTGGGCCATGAGCCTAGAATCTTGCATCACAGTAATGGAGTTTGACTGGGCTGCGAGTCTGGCCAGTTTTGACCACAGAAATTTGACTGGGGGCTTCACATCATGACAGTGGAGTTTGTCTGGGTCATAACTCTGCTATCTGCTGTTGACTGGGCCATGAGCCACGTCACTTTTCACCGCAAAGATTTGGGCCATCAGATGGGTCACTTTTCACAATGTTAGGAGAGTTTGAGAAAGCCACTGCTCTGCTCTCAAATTAAGCTTACATTAGTCAATGTTAATAAACAAGTTAATTTCAGAAGTTTGCAATGTATTGAAATCATCTGCAGTCAGCATTCACAACAAGACTATTACACAAGGCTAGCAAGCATTAGCTCAGAGTGTCTACCTACAGTTCTAAACAAAGATAAGAGTTTACAAGTCACTACCATTCTGCCCCTCTATAGGCGTGAGTGTAAGAGGAGTCTTTAATGCAAAATCAAGGGCAGAAGTTCATGTCTACACAAAAACCACAGCCGCAATACTGGATCTTCCAGTGTGAGCAGGTATACTGTTCCAGGTAACACGCCTACTGTAGAACCTTTCCTGCATCTAATGGTAGGGCATATTTAAATCAGCTTTACTTTAGTCTTACGTCCACTGAGAGCTGATTGGTTAGCATTACGTTTACTGAGCGCTGATTGGTTAGCATTAATGCTACAGAGCGCTGATTGGGTTAACATTACTGCTACTGAATGCTGATTGGTTAGCATTACTGCTACTGAGTGCTGATTGGTTAGCATTACTGCTACTGAGCACTGATTGGTTAGCATTACTGCTGCTGAGCACTGACTGATTATCATTATTCCTACTGAGCGCTGATTGGTTAGCATTATGGCTACTGAGCACTGATTGGTTAGCATTACTGCTATTGAGCACTGACTGGTTAGCATTACTGCTACTAAGAGCTGACTGGTTAGCATTACTGCTACTGAGCACTAATAGATTAGCATTACTGCTACTGAGTGCTGATTGCTTAGCATTACTGCTACTAAGCGCTGATTGATTAGCATTATGGCTACTGAGCGCTGATTGGTTAGCATTACAGCTACTGAGTGCTGATTGGCACTATTGCTACTCAGCGCTGATTGATTAGCATTACTGCTACTAAGAGCTGACTGGTTAGCATTACTGCTACTGAGCGCTGACTGGTTAACATTACTGGTAATAAGTGCTGATTAGTTAGCATTACTGCTACTGAGTAGTGAATCTGTAGGTATAAAAGTGATTTATCAATTACATATTAAAATTTTATAAGCTCCATAGGAGCCCATTCCTTTTAGAGTCTCTCATGAACACCCTCTAGTGTCTGACCAGCCCAGGTAAAGTGGTGGGGCAGTTTTCAGTTTCCTGCTGAATCAGCCACGTTCTAGAAAAACAGCAGATAAAGACCTGGTTTTAAAATGCTGGCATTTACAACCTTGTGTTGAGAGCGGCCGTTCTGCAGTCTTGCGGTGAGAACTGCGTCTGCGTGATGAACTCGACAGCTCCTTCAGTGGGTCCTGAACAGAAAATGAGCCAAACAGAGTGATCTCAGTATTTCAGCAGAACTGAACTGACTCAAAATTCTTGGAACTTTGATGGTCAACTTGTAAACAGAGTGGTTTGGTGTGAAACGTTCTGTTCTACAGAAACTTATCGAGTCAGAATTGTTCACAGTGGTGGTGATAAGAACCAGACATCCATCTCTAAAAGCTCACAGAAAGTTACTACATGAAATGGTTATGAATTCACTGCCTGATGACTGAGACACTGTTTTATGATAGTTTTCAGAACTTAAACTCCATTCATGGTGGAGGGATACATGCAGGGCGCTGTGAGGCAAAATAGTCCCCAAAGAAAACTTGTTATTTCAGATTTTCCACTATTTTTTCATCATTAACATTCCATATAAACTGAGAAGACTCGTGTGGTGGTTTTGGATAGTAAATAAAATGTCCATATTTGTGTTGCAGTCATGGCGACCCCTGGTTCCTATCACCACCACTGTAAAGACATCTGAACTATTTTACACCAAACCGCTCTGAATCTCTCTGATTACATCTCTCACACACTCAAAAAATTAGATGTAATTCCTGTTTAAAGTGCTGAACTGTACCTGTACTGGTTTGTGAGAGATCACCGGAGATAGTGATGTCATGCTGGAGGTGGGGCCAGTGATTCTGGGCCAATCACTGAGAGTTTTCTCTTTTGAAATCTAATAAGACAGAAACCGTGAAGAAAGTAAATGAAGCAGAAAATAAAAACAGTAAACAAAGAGAGACGCTGGGTAAACGAGCAAGAACGCTGGACACACAGATTACCTGACGACAGTTCAGACACTTCTACTTTCAGTTTGAGCAGAATTATAATAAACAGTGTTGTTTCAGAGAAGCAACAGAAAAACAAGTTTCAACATACCAGACAACTCGGAGAGAACCTGACCACACGGACCAGCCCAGAGCAGCGCCGCAAACACTAATGAGTTAATCAGCCTCTCTCTCTCTCTCTCTCTCTTATGCTCCCTATCTTTCTCTCCTTCTCTTACTCCCTCTCTATCTTTCCTTCCCTCCTTCCCTCTCTTTCTTTTTACTTCTCCCTCCCTCTTTTTCTCACACACTTCCTTTTTCCCTTCTCCTTCTCCCTCCTTATCTCTCTCTCGGTCTCTCTCTCTCTCTCTCTCTCTCCCTCTGTCTGACTCAGAAACACATGAGTCGTTCAGTCAGTCTGTTTAACCCTTTACTCGTTCTCAGTTTCTCTCTCTCTCTCTCTCTCTCTCTCTCTGTCTCTGTCTCTCCCTGACTGCAGATTTAGCCCACATTTCCATTTTACATAACAGCGGGCGTATGACTCCTTACCTCTCTGTTGTAGTCTCCACCCCCCCAACACCCCCCTTCCATTCCTCCTTACTGTAACCATGAAGGGAAATCAATAAAGTTCAGTTTAATCACAACCATTTCAATTATACAGCATATACAAATACTAAATAATTCTAAATAATAATATTAGGTACTGAATAATTCATAGTAAGTACTGAATAATTTATAGCAGATACTGAAAAATTCATAGTGGATACTGAATAATTCCTAGTAGATACTGAATAATTCATAGTAGTTACTGAATATTTAATAGTGGATACTTAATAATTCATAGTAGACACTTAATAATTCACAGTACATAATAAATAATTCATAGTAGATGCTTAATAATTCATAGTAAATGCTGAATAATTAACAGTGGATAATTCATAGTTCATACATAATAGTAGTTAATTGTGTTTGATTTGTGTATTAATCTTACCTGGTGTTGATTTAAAACTTTTTCAGGCCTGTCCAGCCCTTCGCTCTCTATCTCTATCTCTCCTCCTTCCTCCCTCTCTCCCTTTATCTCTATCTCTCCTCCACGCTCTCTCTCTCCCTCTCCTTTCCTCTCTCTCTCTCTAGCGTGATTAAAAAATGAAGTAAAATCACTCAAAACCTCAACCACTTTCAATTTTTGTTTCAGTCTCACCCTTTCAACCGTTTAACCCTTTAACCTTCAGGCACATTTTCTTGTAGATAGCCACAAAACATACAGCAGAAATGAGGAGCATTTCTGAAATATCTCAATAATTCAGTGTGTGAGATGTAATCAGAGAGGTTCAGAGTGGTCTGGTGTGAAATAGTTCAGATGTCTTCACAGTGGTGGTGATAGGAACCAGGGGTCGCCATGACTACAACACAAATATAGACATTTTATTTACTATCCAAAATCACCAGTGAACCTACACGAGTCTTATAAGTTTATATGGAGTGTTGATGATGGAAAATAGTAGAAAATCTGAAATAATACGTTTTCTTTGGGGACTATTTTGCCTCACAATTAAGTTCTCACAACTATCATAAAACAGTGTCTCAGCCATCAGGCAGTGAAGTAATAACCATTTCATGTAGTAACTGTGAGGGAGCTTTTAGAGGTGGACGTCTGGTTCCTATCACCACCACTGTGAACAATTCTCACTCGGTAAGTTTATCTAGAACAGAGCGTTTCACACCAAACCACTCTGAACCTCTCTGATTACATCTTAATCATTTAATAATTCAGGAATTTTGAAGAATTGGTAGCGTTCCCCTTTCACAATGCCAATGCTATTAATGTGATGATGTGATTAAACAGCTGTGATTAAACAGCTACAGAAAGATTAGGTCAGTGAGGTGATTGTGTACCCGCTGTGATTTGTGGATCAGCTCTCTCTTCTCCTGACGGAATGAATTCATCTCTCTCTCCTTCTCTTTCTCCATCTCTCTCAGCTGCTGCTCCAGCGCCTGGACTCGCTCCTACAAAAACACACACAGCGGCACGTTTAACACGCTTATCTAGAACAGTGCTCCCAGACTCTGAGTCCTCACATATTGATGTTTTTTTCTAAAGAAATATGAGTGTTTCAGCCTGGACTGCTTTTGGAATGAGGCACAGCCAATCAGAACAGAGCATTTACATATACATCTCCTAACACAGTGACAGAATATGAGAGAGATAAAAGATATGGACCTTTTAATTTTTTTACCACTGCAAACAAAAGCATATCTTAGCAAGTGAAATCATCTTAAATCCAGTCAATATATCAAATATTTTGTATTTTCAGACTACACTTTTTATAAGACTATTTAACTTATTTCTCAACATTATTTACTTGTTTGCATTTACATTTAAGTGATTTTGTTTTACGCATATGTATTAAAAACGTACCCATCCATAACTCAACTGTTAAAAGGCCCGTTGTAATGTCACAAAAAACAGTACATCTACATATAAATGCATCTGCCTGTTCTGTGTAGTGCCATTTAGCCCCGCCTACTCATTCTTAAGTCATATGGAGTGCTTTTTAAACAAGGCACACAGAACAGCCAATCAGAGCAGAGCTCATTTACATGCATCAGTCTTTAAGGCACAGTAACAAAAACAGCCTGTTGAAAACAGTAAAATATGACAAAATGTAGGCTATTGACCCTTTAAAGTGTTCCAGTCCATATATAAAAACTCTGCTGTTAACTCAATCTCAGTTCAGAGTTTTTGTGATGTCACAAAAAACATTGCACCTATATCTGCCTGGTTAGCCTTGTGCCATTCAGTCCTGCCCATTCATGACATTGTAAGAAGTGCTCCTTGAATGAGGCTCAATACATATTGTCCAGTCAGATCACAGCTCATTTACATATATTAGTAAAGGTACATTAAAGGAATTACATTTTTATAGAGTGTAAAAATGAATTAGTCCATAAAAATAACATACGAGAAAAATGTAAGACAACTAGGTCTTTAATGCTAACATGAGTTAATATTTTAGTTTTTTCTCTCTGTATCAGTGAAGGAGACAGACAGACGGAGGGGGACTGAGCGTCAGAGCGGACAGGTAAAGGTGTGGAGATGAGCTGTCAGATGCTGTAAGGTCACCACACAGCTGAGACAACAACCTCCCACTCTCACCCTGTCCACCCCCTCCCCCAACTGTCCCGTGTCTCCATCTCTATCTTTCTCTTCTGATCCCTGACTCACTCACATTACTGTTTATCATCAGGTCAGGTTGGGCAGTACAATGATATTTTATCATGATGATATGTCATTTTTCACTTTTTGACATAATTTGAAAAATCGTGTTTCTCTTTACACGGTGTGCTAATATTATGATGATTGGCCCAAAAGAAACAGGCCAAAATTACTTGGAAGAAATTCTGGTTTCTTTGACTTACATTAAAAGTAAAGTACGTTTTTTTCTTCTCTTGTAAAGTTACCATTTTGGAAATATGTGGTTTTGATCTGACAGCAGTAATATGCTTTTATTTCTATATCATTGATGCTTTTCCTATATCATGCATGTATTCTCAGTACTTAAACTGAACACCGATTGACTATGTTTTATTGCAAAGTGAGCATAATTAGGCCTGTTTAACTGGAATTAGTGCAGCTATTATTATTATTATTGTCATTGTTATTATTATTACATTGTTCATATGGGGTGCTACAGGTTCTATTTAGTGTGTTCCAACTTCTTAAAATCTCTGTTTTTGTTACTTTGCCTTTAATAGTATATATTTAAATATATGTAAATGAGCTGTTCTGATCGGCTGTGCCTCTTTCAGAAAGCAGCCCAGGCTGAAACACTCCTTATGACTTCAGTGTGAATGGTGGGACTAAACTGCTGTAGGCTGAATGGGTGGAGCTAAACTGCTGTAGGCTGAATGGGTGGGGCTAAACTGCTGTAGGATGAATGGGTGGGGCTAAACTGCTGTGGGCTGAATGGGTGGGGCTAAACTGCTGTAGGCTAAATGGGTGGAGCTAAACTGCTGTAGGCTGAATGGGTGGAGCTAAGCTGTTGTAGGCTGAGTGGGTGGAGCCAAACTGCTGTAGGCTAAATGGGTGGAGCTAAACTGCTGCATGCTGAATGGGCCGGGCTAAACTGCTGTAGACTGAATGGGTGGGGCTACACTGCTGCAGACTGAATGGGCAGATGTATGTAAATGTTTTTGATTTTGTGACATCATTGAATTTGAAGCATGCTGTTTTTGTAGTTTAATGATGAGCTATATAGACTGAGGTGTGAACAGTGTGTACTGAAACTTTAGGAATGCTTATACACTTACGTTTTAAAGACTGTATGTTTTTTAAAAGACTCGGAAAATTCTGTTTTCCACCATATGGGCCCTTTAAACGTGAACTTTAAGCTGTTTACTCCTCTTGATGTAATTATGCCTGTTTGTGTGGTGTATATAGTGTGGGTGCGGGGGGGGGGGTCAGGGGTTGAACCAGTGACATTTACACACACATATATATATATATATATATATACATACACAGGCCTGAACATGAACACAAAACACAAAAAGCAGAGCAGAGCAGCCCTGTTTATAAAGGAGGACAACAGGATTTACTCACCAACCAGTTTAACTAGACCAGAGCTCAGAAACACAAAGAGGGATTTCTTTCTCTCTCTCGCTCTCTCTCTCTCTCTCTCTCTCTCTCTCTCTCACCTGAGCTTTGTTTACGGCATGTTCCTCTTGGCTTATCTCTCTCTCTGTTTCTCCATGGCTGGTCTCCTCCTCCAGGCCACTCTCCAGCTCCAGAATGCGGAACTCCCAGTCCTCGAATGCCCGCACTGCGCTGTCCACTGCGTCCTTCTCCTGCACATGGACACTTTGTCACTTTAACACTAACGCAGAATCAGATTCCCCAACTTTAATCCAAATGTAGCTCATCAGCCGAGACATGTTGAGTTTACTTTTTTAGTTTTAGCACTGGAGCTATGAGGCTAATGTAGCTAACAATCACTGGAAACTTATACACCACCATTTAGCATGGACAGTGTAACATCATAATATGTTTATTTTGAAAGTTTGATTCTGAGACATTCAAGGGGTCCAAGAGGTTAATTAGGGGTAATAGACCCCCCCATGACCCCCTGTATGTTGTACCTTTATTAAGTCCGCAACATAATGTGCGCTCCCAACCCTCACACACCCAACAACGATCGATGGGACAGCAGTTACACCGCAATTCCACACCAGTCACATCATCAAACACACTGCGTTTCAGCTGCAGTCTGAGAGAAATTAAGCTTCTATCTTCTGATCTGAGGATGGTCAGCTCCCTCCATTGTTCGTCCTATCTGCTGATCTGAGGTGGTCAACTCCCTACATTGTTGGTTTGGCCCTTTGATTGCTGACCATAAGGTCACACAATAACCCTCTAGGGTGGCAACCATCAAGGAGTGTTGATGTTCGCCATCCTTGCAGGGAATCGGCACCTCTGTCCTTTTGATAGGGTAATCATCACCCCCCTGCTTAACCCCCTCTTCTTTATCACCCTTATCCCCCTCGCATACCCCTGCTTAACCCCCTCTTCTTTATCACCCTCATCCCCCTCGCTTACCCCCCCTAAAACTCCTCTTCCGCACCTTCTTCCTCCTCCCACAACTTCCAGTGTATATAGGGTTCTCCTAAAATATCCCTAATCAGACTGGCTGTGATAGACTGGCTGCGATCGACTAAGCTGTGCCCACATTTCCTGTGTGTCAATAAAATCAAGTCTATGCTGAAGGTCTCCTGACTTCTGAATCCTGAAAGCTGAATTTCTAACAAGTCCAACTAATGAACACACAGCGAGCAAAAAACAAACAAAAAAAAACAAAAAACATTTAGCTAAAAAATGACCAAAAGAGAAGTGGACAGTGAACGTAGCGATTTTCAAAACTGAGCTCAAATAGCTTTCACTTCCAATAAGGATAAAACTCACAAGGAAACCTTTCACTTCAAAGAAAACAAGGGTAAAGAAGTCACAGAGCTAAAAGATGAAATGTGGTTAACTGGCTTTTTTTGTGCAATATAAGGGACCATCTAAACACACTGACCCTACAACTGCATGGGTGCGGTCGTCTGATCACTGTCACAAGGTCATGAGGAAACATCCCAGACCAAACTGCACTTGTGGGAAAATCAAATGTATCAATGTAACCGAGTGAGCAGTCTCAAGAGAGCTCACTACTACAGCTTTCAGGTTGTATGAGCAAACTGAGCACAATGAGTCTGAGACCCAAAAGTTTAATTTTGAGGTTTTCCGTAATGTGTTTGCAGATGATGTGGAGAGGACACTACATATAAGCAGAGGTGGACGAAGTACACAAATCATGTACTTGAGTTAGAGTAGAGATACCCAAGGTAAAATATTACTCCAGTAAAAGTAGAAGTTCCTCCCTTCAGGCCTCCATTTTAGTAAAAGCACAAAAGTATTTGTCTTCAAATGTACTTAAATATCAAAAGTAAAAGTACTAAAAGATTAATTATGACTCTGATGTCCTGTTATCATTTTTGTAATAAGACTCTTGCTTCATGAACTCGTTTAGGTGAAAATACACCAGTGTCACTCTTGGTAATCCAATCTTTTAATAGAATGTCATTAATTAGTGACGCTGATGTCTATTAAAATTATCATAAGCACAAAACACTGAAGGCAAACATTTCCATTAGGTAGAACCAAGTGGCTCTGAAATAAACTGAAACTTTGCTTGTTTGTAAAAAGTTAAGATTTATTTGCAACTTAGTTACAAGGTTAAGTTTAATAAAAACTTGCTTTAAACTCAGATTCACAAATGAGGTCTCTGTTCATAAATAAACTAGCAAAAACAAATTTACTATAAAATGTACTAGAAAATTTCAATATAGAATTCAAAATCTTTATGAATTCAGAAAAAAGAAATGTATATGTGTCCATATATGTGTACAATATGTGTACATATTTCTATATTGTGGTCTATTTAGACAAAGTTAGGTTAGTTCATCATTTACGTTGAATAGACTCTCCCAAAACTTTACGCTGCTGCACTGACGTTGAACTGTGTGCTTGCACTAGGGTCAGTTTGTCCAACAGGTCAAAACAAGCTCAAAACAAAGTGCACGCTGTGCCCTGATTGGTGTTCTTGCTTTGCGCTTCTTTCGTTTTGACATGTTACATTTTTATATGCACAAAAAACAAAAGGAACGACAGATTTCACATAATATAGCGGAGTAAAAAGTTACATATTTGACTTTGAAATGGAGTGAAAGTAAAAGTCACCCCAAATGGAAATACTTCATTAAAGTACAGAAACATGAAAAAACTACTTAAGTACAGTAACAAATTACATTTACTTAGTTACTCTCCACCTCTGCGTATTAAGTGGAGCTAGCTGAACTACAGTGCAATGGCGTGAATTTGTTAAGATTTTGTAATATGGCTTTTGCCTTGAGCTCCAGAATAAGAATTAACGAGAATTAAAGATACATTCTTTGACCTGCTGTAACCTCCAGGGTTTGTTTGTATGTGTGTGGCTCTGCGTTGTTGTTGTTTACCTGTTGGAGTTGGGTCATAAGCTGCTCCTTCTGGCTCTCTGGCTGGGTGTGGAGTTTCTTCTCTTTCTCTGTCCACGACTTCTTCAGCTCCTCCACCCGCAGCCTCTCCTTCTCCAGCTGCTCACGCTCCTTCAGAAGATGAGTCAGTGCATCAGGAAATCTCAGCTTTCACAACAATCTGATATGATTATTTTGGCCTGTTTGCTTAAAAACTGAACACACAGAACCAGGAGGAGGAACTGTTTACACCAGGGGTGCACAACTCTGGTCATGGAGGGCTGGTGTCCAGCACAGGTGATTTACCTGCTCCAACACACCTGATTACATTTTTCCATTAATTGCCAGGTTAAGTGGGTGTGTTTGAGCTGGGAAACCTCCAAACCGTGCTGGACACCGGCCCTCCAGGACCGAAGTTGTGCACCCCTGGTTTACAGAGTAGTGGCACAATATCAACAGCACACCAAGAATTTTTATATTCCTGTATAAAATAGTCAGAGAATTTTGTTTTAGGGAAAAATAAGTCCATACAATATTAAATATTATAAATAATTATCACCACATTCCAAAATCAGTTCAATCACCACCCTCAGATCAACGCATCATGATTCATCAAAGCTCTTTTTGTGAATGTGATTCTGATTTAGATTTTTATTGTAAATGTGTTTGTGGTTTTAATTCTAATTCTGCCTGTTATAGCGATGGTGACTCTGACAGTGACTGTGTTTCCTATTCAGACCTGCTGTATGACAGCCTGTGTCTGCGTCTGCTTCTGTCTGCTTGTCTCCTTCAGCGTCTGCAGCTGTACAGTGTGTTTGCGCAGATTCTCCTGTTCTGTCTGCAGCTCCCCACGCAGCAGAGCTATCTCCAGCTGCAGCTGTACACACACACACACACACACACACACACACAGATAATACACACACAAACACACACACACACCCACGCAGATAAGACACACACACACACACACACACACACACACACACACACTGTCACTCTGACTGCATGACTAGAACTGCCCTCTCCAGGCTCCGCCCACTGATGTGTTCTTACACAACAAATTCTGTTGTTGTTGCAAAAGATTTCCTCTCACCTCTATCTTTAGCTCCTCCCTCTGCTGGTCGAGCTCTGTGATTCGCTGCTGCAGTGCGCTGGGTGTGGTCAGGGCCTTGAAGGAGTCCATTCGTCTGACATTGGACTGAGGATGAGGAGGTGAAGAACAGCGTCATCTCTCTCTCTCTCTCTCTTTCTCTCTCTCACGCTCACACTCTCTCTCTCTTTCTCTCTCTGGTAGAAAAGATAAATGCCTCCACACTCACCCACTCGCTTTCAGTGCTGCTGCCCTCAGTGTCTGACTCTGCCCCTGAAGAGGCAGGGCTTCGTTCATCACCTGCCAATCGGGTGATCCAGGGGGGAATCTGGCCAGGCTCCCATTGGTTCCTCTGTGAGTCCATATTGCATTTGGGTGTGTCTAGAGATGGAGAAACAGATGAGAGTTAGATGAAAGGGGAGATCCACCAAAAAAACCTTTTTTTGTGATGCAATGCAGTTTCTGTAACATAACATCAAACCCCTCAATCAACACAGAATTCATTCATTGTATCTTTTTTACTTGTTCTTCTTCCAGTGTTTTCCCACTACAACACCCAGCATGCAAATACACAATTTGTTATGCAGAATCACATTTATAATAAATACAATGTGATATTCAGATTCATAGCAGTAGGTGGTAACTGGTTCCTTCTGCATTCACCAGCTAACAAAACAAAACAAATAAGTGCACAAAATTGTGTGCAGTTCTTCTGACATTCTTCCCACCTTCAAGGTGCATCATTAGAAGGTGGGGTGTCCTCATATTTAAACTGGAAAATCTCACTATAGAGACTTCTGTGGCCACCACCAAAAGCAAGTAGATATGTTTACAACAGATTAAACAACACATAAACTTTCCATTTTGGGTGGACTACCCCTTCAAAGGAATAGTTCAGCAAAAATTTAATTCCACAGTTACTCCACAATTACTCCAAATACCTGATCAGCCAACACAAGTTTGATGTCTGAAGTGTTCTTTAGTTTTAGCACTCTAGCTAAGAGGATAATGTAGCTTACACTCCACTTATTAACACTGTACTAACTGCATACCTAAATCATCAGCTTTGCCTTAAATGAAGTTGTTTTACAGAGTCCAAAATCAAGATGTGGAAAGCAGGAGGTCCTGGGGGGTCCGGGACCTCCTAATTAACCTCTTGGATCCCCTGAATGTCTCAAAAATCTGGGAGGTCCCGGAAACACTTACGCTGTCTGTTCAAGAAAAAATTGACACTCAGATGCAAATGAGTGAAAGCTTAAAGATGGGATTTCACACACTGAATAGATAATCAGTCATAACAGTCAGTCACCAATCATCAGCCTCAGATCTGCATCAGGATTCATCAGTGCACTTTTTGTGACTTTGATTTTGACTGTGATCTGATTGTGATTGTTATTTTGGTTATGAATGCAGTTCTGATTGTGACTATGAGTGTGATTTGGGATTTTGATTGTAATCGTGATTGTGATTTTAAAAATGACTGATTCTGATTGTGATTTTGAGTCTGATTGTAATTTTAATTCTGACTATAAGCCGACGCAAGTGATGATTCAGAGACAGAGAGTTAGAGAGAGAGAGAGTGAGAGAGTAAGAGAGAGAGTTAGAGAGAGAGAAAGAGAGAGAGAGAGAGAGAGTTAGAGAGAAAGTTAGAGAGAGTGTGAGAGAGTAAGAGAGAGAGAGTTAGAGAGAGAGTTAGAGAGAGAGTTAGAGAGAGAGAGAGAAAGAGAGAGAGAGTTGGAGAGTTAGAGAGAGAGTTAGAGAGAGAGAGAGAAAGAGAGAGAGAGTTAGAGAGAGTTAGAGAGAGTGAGAGAGTAAGAGAGAGAGTTAGAGAGAGAGAGTTAGAGAGAAAGTTAGAGAGAGTGTGAGAGAGTAAGAGAGAGAGTTAGAGAGAGAGAGAGTTAGAGAGAAAGTTAGAGTGTGAGAGAGTAAGAGAGAGAGTTAGAGAGTTAGAGAGAGAATTAGAGAGAGAGAGAAAGAGAGAGAGAGTTAGAGAGAAAGTTAGAGTGTGAGAGAGTAAGAGAGAGAGTTAGAGAGTTAGAGAGAGAATTAGAGAGAGAGAGAAAGAGAGAGAGAGTTAGAGAAAGTAAGAGAGATGATGGTATGATGCTAATTGGTGGGTATAAGCTTCCATTACTTGTTAGCTCCATTAGCCTCATAGCTTCAGTGCTAAAATTAAAAAAAGCAGATTTCAGACCCTGCACATGTCTTGGCTGATAGACCTAATTTGGGGTAAGAGGGGAAAAATGTAATTCTTCTTTTCTGAAGTATCACTTTAATGCAGAGCGGAGGTGTGCAGTAGCTGGGTCCAGCACTCGGGGGGTTAATGAGGCTGAGGTGACAGAATGGTCAGGGCCAGGGTCAGAGGAGAGAAACTCCCCCATGCTGATCACAGAAACTGAAAGAGCTGCTCCTCAATAAAGAAGAGAGAGCAGTGATGGAGAAGATCTCCCTCCCTCCTTTCCTTCATTCACTCAGTCCTTCACTCATTCAGGCACTTTTATTCTCCGCCGATCAGAGAGATGCACAAGCGCCCATTCAGTGCTTTATACTCACTTGCCCTGCCACTTAACCACACTCTCCCTCTCTCTCTCCACCTCACACACACAGTACAGTACAGGAATACTCTGTGTGAGAACCAGCCATCCCCCATTGTCATCCCCCCTCTCTCTCTCTCTCGCCTTATTAGGAAATCACAGTCTACAGCACTGAGGATAAATATAAAACTCTGATATTAGCTACAGAGAGAGAGAGAGAGAGAGCAAGAGAGAAGGAGAGATAAAAAGGGACACAGAGGCTAGAGTGGGAGCTAAATATATATATATATATATATATATATATATATATATATATATATATATATATATATATAGTGCCTTGCGAAAGTATTCACCCCTCTTGGCTTTTTATCCATTTTGTTACATTACAACCTGTATTTAAATGTTTTTTTTTAAATCTGAATTGTATGTGATGCATCTGCACGAAATAGTCTAAGTTGGTGAAGTGAAATGAGAAAAATATATTTTTAAAAAATCTTTGGAAATAAAAAACTGAAAATTGGCATGTGCATATGTATTCACCCCCTTTGCTATGAAGCCCCTAAAATGTTCTGGTGCGACTGATTACCTTCAGAAGTCACATGCTTAGTGAAATGAAGTCCACCTGTGAGCAAAAAAGTGTCACATGATCTGTCAGCATATACACACCATTTCTGAAAGGCCCCAGAGGCTGCGACACCATTAAGCAAGAGGCACCACTAACCAAACAACACCATGACGACCAAGGAGATCTCCAAACAAGACAGGGACAAAGTTGTTGAGAAGTCAGGGTTGGGTTATAAAAAAGTATCCAAATCTCTGTTGAACCCCCGGAGCACCATCAAATCTTTTATCATCAAATGGAAAGAACATCGTACCACAACAAACCTGCCAAAAGAGGGCTGCCCACCAAAACTCTCAGACCGGACAAGGAGGGCAGAGACCAAAGGTAATCCTGAAGGAGCTGCAGAGTTCCCAAGCAGAGATTGGAGTATCTGTCCATACGACTACAATAAGCCGTACACTTCATAGAGCTGGGCTTTATGGAAGAGTGGCCAGAAAAAAAGCCTTTACTTTCAGACAAACATAGGAAGGCTCATTTTGAGTGGGAGGCATGTGCGAGACTCCCCAAATGTATGGAGGAAGGTGCTCTGGTCAGATGAGACCAAAATTTAACTTTTCGGCCACCAAGGAAAACACTATGTCTGGCGCATAACAAAATCATCTCATCACCCCAAGAACACCATCCCCACAGTGAAACATGGTGGTGGCAGCATCATGCTGTGGGGATGTTTTTCTGTAGTAGGGACTGGGAAACTGGTCAGAGTCGAGGGGAAGATGGATGGTGCTAAATACAGGGATATTCTTGTTTCGGTCTGTCAGTGATTTGAGACTGGGACAGAGGTTCACCTTCCAACAGGACAATGACCCAAAGCATACTGCTAAAGCAACACTCGAGTGGTTTAAGGGGAAATGTGTAAATGTATTGGAATGGCCTAGTCAAAGCCCAGACCTTAATCCAATTGAGAATCTGTGGTCAGACTTGAAGATTGCTGTTCATCACTGGAAACCATCTAACTTGAAGGATCTGGAGGATCAAGGATTTGCCTTGAGGAATGGGCAAAAATCCCAGTGGCAAGATGTGGCAAGCTCATAGAGACTTATCCAAAGTGACCTGCAGCTGTAATTGCCACAAAAGGTGGCTCTACAAAGTACTGAGTTTAGGAGGGTGAATAGTTATGCACACTGACGTTTTCTGTTATTTTGTTGTTGTTTGCTTCACAATAATGAAAAAAAAAATCAAATGTTCAAAGTTGTAGGCATGTTCTGTAAATGAAATGATGCAAACCCTCAAATAATCCATTTTAATTCCAGGTTGTGAGGTAGCAAAACACAAAAAATGCCAAATGCCAAAAAAATCCCAAATTATTTTCACTGTTAAAAATTTGGCAATACTGGACCTTATAGTCATGAGTGGTTTTGAATTTACACCTTCACTGTTATCTGATTATTCCTGTACTAGCAACACTATTCCTGCTTGGAAGAGGGAAGTCAGAGCTTGGAATTGTATCATTTTTGCCCTCCATGCATTCAAACTGTGAAGAAAATGGGCTCCTCCAAGGAAGTGTGTATTGTCAGCAACAAGCTAGCCAGGTGAAGTTAGTGGTGTGAGTGCTAATTTTATATATGACATTTTAGACATTAATACAGCAGAAAACAGCTGTTTTCTATGTAAAGACATAGTGCAGTAACAGCGTCCTGATCAGAGAATGGAGCCACGCTCCCTCTGTGTGTGTGTAATCTGAGCTTCTCAGTGTTTCATTTACATAACTGGTCTGGCTGTACATGCATGTTAGTCCCACCCTGTTAAAAGTCGGCCCTCCTCATACTTTGTTTTGCCCTCCCCGGACAGTGACCACCCACACACCTCAGCTACCTTCCAAATATTCCTCCACCGAATATTCCTCGCAGTTGAGGAGGTTGAGGTATTTACATTTTTGCCCATTTCACCTTAAATCATGCAGCAGCTCTATTCTGCACCTGAGGCCCCTGAATGTAACATCATTTAAGGCAGATCTGGAACGAGAAGCTGAGGCACTGGAACATAGGCCCACTGCTGCACCTTTTAAGGTGGAATGGGGAAATTCAAACAATAAGAATCTGGCAAAAAGCAAGCTGACTATAGCTTCATTAAGAGCTGAAAGGTATGAAAACAGATGAGGAGGCTGCTCTGTTTATGGGCAACTTATTTTTGCTGTTTCACAGAACCAACAGGTCAGCATTGTTTTGGCCCATTTGCTAATCACGTTTTTGATAATGACTGGTTAGCTTCATAGCAGCAACTGTAGTGAATTTGCTAACCCACAGTCAAGTTAATGTTAGCTACATCACTTGCTGTGTTGCTGTTCACTCTAACATTATATTCTGGTATTTAACTGTACAGCACTTGTGAGAGATTTATGGCTAAGAAGATAGTTTGCTAGCCCAGCGTTGTTCACTATCGCAATGCGTACTCATGAATTTGGATCCAGAGCTTCTAAAGGAGCCCTGAAGGGAGGGATTTGTTTTCAAATATCAAAAGTCGCTTTCCAGATTTCCAGAATTATAAACTGCACCATTAATGTTTGTGATGTGTAAAGTTCCCAGAAAAGTGAACTTCATGGTCAGTTTTACAGATTAAACCAACCACTGTGCCTGTATGCTGACTGAGTAAAGCTAATATCGTTTAAAAGTAGATAAGTGTTTCTTTATTATTTAGCAGCCAGTTTAATTTGACATCATATGCTAAACTCAATACCATCTCACTGGATTTCCCACCTTAGGGGCACATTTTTCCTAATCGGAGGTGTGAAATTAAAGAGTTATAAGCTATAATAGAGCCCAGCATTAATCCAGAACACAGACGGTCTCCTTTATTGGTGCTGTTAGCAAGCTAGTTAACTATAAAAATGTAATGTACATGAACAAAAACACAATATACCAGATAATTACATACACTCACCGGCCACTTTATTAGGTACACTAGTATTGTTAGTAAAAGGCTGGACCCCCTTTTGCCCCTTTTAATTCTTCGTGGCATACTTTCAACAAGGTGTTGGAAACATTCCTCAAAGATTTTGGTCCATATTGGCACAACAGCATCACGCAGTTGCTGCAGATTTGTTGGCTGCACATCTGTGATGCGAATCTCCTGTTCCACCAAGGTGCTCTATTGGACTGAGATCTGGTGACTGTGGAGGCCACTGGAGTACAGTGAACTCATTGTCACGTTCAAGAAACCAGTTTGAGATGATATGAGCTTTGTGACATGGTGGATTATCCTGCTGGAAGTAGCCATCAGAAGATGGGCACACTGTGGTCATAAAGGGATGGACATGGTCAGCAACAATACTCAGGTAGGCTGCGGCATTTAAACAATGCTCAATTGGTACTAAAGGGCCCAAAATATGTGCCATGAAAATATCCCCCACAACATTACACCACCACCACCAGCCTGACCCGTTAATACAATGTAGGATGGATCCATGCTTTCATGTTGTTTTCTCTCTCTCTCTCTCTCTCTCTCTCTCTCGCTCTCTCTCTCTCTCTCTCTCTCTCTATATATATATATATATATATATATATATATATATATATATATATATATATATATATATATATATATATATATGAAGCAGCTTGGAAGATGGATGGATGGATGGATGTATTTATATATGTATATATATATCCAAATCATTGAATTCAGATGTTCTAAATACTTCTACAAACATTTGTGAAAGAATGGTCTGAATCCCAGCATGGCTAACTCATGTAAAGCGTACAGCGGTATCAAAGTATCGTAAAGGTAGTAATACAGTTTCCTGACTGACTGCATATCATGAAGTCTATCTTAAATAGAGCCAGCAGATGGTGTAGTTCTGCACTTTCCTTCCATATTGGATAAGGACAAGTTCACCATTGTCATAAATTGTTTCCTTGAATATATTCGCCCTGAAAGTCTGTAGCGTGAAAGAGTTCATTCACTGAAATGAATGTAATTACACTCACAATACGTCAGTCTGAGTGACCATAAGGCTTTTAAGACTTTGACTTGACTTGACTTATTATTATTATTAATCAGTCCAGACTGAAGATCTGCCCGCATTGTTTAAGAGTTCAATTATTTTGAGCTATTAATTTAAGGTGGACTGTTAAATGGTTTTGACACAATTCCTCAGAGCTACAGTGTGAGCATCAGTGCTATTCAGACAGGTGTTTGATTTAATTCAGATTTCTGCCCTGGAGGCTAAACACACCCCCCCACACACACCCACACACACACACTCAAGCACACACACACACACACTCAAACACACACACACAGACACACACACACACACACAGACACATACATACGTACACACAGACATACACTTACACTCATACACAAACACTCAAACACAAACACCTGCAAACTCAAAAAACACTCACTCACACACCTATACACACCCCACACATACTCACATACACACTCACACACACCTATACACACACACACATTTATACACTTACACTTACACTCACAAACACACATACACACACCCATGCACACACACACACACACCCAAACACACACACACACACACACGATCTTGTGAATTGTTGCAGCATTACATAGACTTCCATTCATTTTCTGGAGGCCGACCTAAACCTTCACTAGAACTGCTACTTCCCTAACCCTCATATTTACCCTCACCTTTACCTTCATGCTTGCCTTTATGGTCACCCTAAAACATGTTTTCACCTTAAAATATAATGATCTACGTTGTGGGGACCAAGTTGTGGAAGAAAAGTCCCCACAATGTGAGTGTATAAATTTTTGTTGCCACAGTGTGGTATAAACCTGTTGCATACACACACACACACAAACCCACCCACACACACATACACACACACACACACACACTCCCTCACACAGTCTCTGTGGCAGACAGTGTGTGTGGCTGTGTGAGGAACTGTGAGACAGTCTGAGACTTCCACACCTTCACTGATCTGACAGGTCTTATCTTCACAGAAAGTCCAGCTCAGAAGTAGTGCTGAAGTCCACTCAGAGCAACGCAGCTTAACTTTAAGGATCATTGGTCAGAACTCAGTAACACACACACACACACACACACACACACACACACACACACACACACACACACACACACACACACACACACACACTCAGCAATATGGTGAAATAAACAACCAGCTCTCAATCAGTGCTGACCAGGAGAGAGAAAACAGGAGAGAATAGAGGGACAGAAAAGAGGGGAAATTTGTGAGGAAAGGAGAGGGAGAAAAAGAACAAAAGGAGAAAGATGTGGCTGAGAAAGTAGAGAAAAAGGAGCTGCTGGGGGAAGGAGAGGATGTAGGAAAACAGAGAGAGAAAAAAGAAAGAAAAACAAGAGAAATTAGGGAGTAAAGGGAGAGAAATAAGGACAAAAGTGAGCGAAAATAGCGACAAAAAGAAAGGAGAGGACGAGGAAGAGAAGGAGAAGGGAGAAATGATGGAGAAACAAGGAGAGAAAGGAGAGAAAAAGGGGTGAATGTAGAGTAAAGGGCAGATGTTGGTCAGATAAAGGCGCGCGGTTATAATGAGAGTAAATTGTGATAAT
Organism: Pygocentrus nattereri; assembly: GCF_015220715.1. Classification (NCBI taxonomy): domain Eukaryota; kingdom Metazoa; phylum Chordata; class Actinopteri; order Characiformes; family Serrasalmidae; genus Pygocentrus; species Pygocentrus nattereri. Next base: position 12,304,455 of record NC_051234.1, on the reverse strand, counting down.
TGCTGAGGAGTGGCAGAGAGAGATTACAGAATTATGATAAACATCCTGTAAGTTATGTAACAACTCACTGCACTACAGCACATAATACAGTATACAACACACTGCTGAATAGCACAGGCTCATACACATATCCCTTATTCATTTACATATAAGTGGCTATGTACACTAAAATAGTACATCCTAGATAATATGTCAGATTTGTATTTTATATAGTATATGTATGGAATAATAACTTTCTAAACAAGTGTGCAAAATACAGTGTGTCCTGGGGGGCTCTGGGGCCTCCTAATTAACCTCTTGGACCCCCTGAATGTCTCAGAATCAAACCTGATGAGTCCCTGAAAATCAATTTATTATGACGTTATGCTGTAATGCAAAACAGATGCTCAAGTCCAGACTCTGTGTATCTCATTGTTGATCTGCTTCTCCCACAATCAGCTTATGTCTTCATTGTTCTTTACTAGGGCGGCACGGTGGCGTGGTGGGTAGCGCTGTTGCCTCACAGCAAGGAGGGCCTGGGTTCGATTCCCTGGCCGGGCGACCAGGGTCCTCTCTGTGTGGAGTTTGCATGTTCTCCCCATGTCTGCGTGGGTTTCCTCCGGGTTCTCCGGTTTCCTCCCACAGTCCAAAGACATGCAGTCAGGCCAATTGGACGTGCTAAATTGCCCCTAGGTGTGAGTGTGTGAGTGACTGTCTGTCTGCCCTGTGATGGACTGGTGACCTGTCCAGGGTGTATCCTGCCTTCCGCCCGGCTAGGCTCCAGCACCCGCGACCCTGACGGAGAAGCGGCTTAGAAAATGGATGGATGGATGGATGGATGTTCTTTACTATTTAGAGCTACAGGGTGGCGCTGTAGCAAACTGGTTCACCCAGTTGGTCCTTCAAAGTCTAGAAACGGAAACTCTGCCCGGATTCCTCTGAAAAACTTTACAGTGCGCTGCAGCAGATCTGAAAATCTGAAAACTAGCCGTTTCCCCAAGAGTTTGGAGTGAAGAGTGGCTGTTCCTCAATTCTCACGCTGAAGACAGAAGAGAAGACGAGGATGATCTCTGAATTTCACGCACTGCCTAACTCTAATCTTAACCTCAGGGACCAAACAGAAATGGGTTCTGTTTCCCGGACAGTGATTAAGTCTGACTTATTCTAACTTGGTTAAAAACATACTTAACAAACTTAGGGGTGTTTTGTTGTGGTTCTCTCAGAAGAAATAGTATGACTGTGGTAGAACCCTGAGGAGCACGCCTGCAGTACCTTTAGTTAGAGAACATAATTGTACCGTATTGTGTTACAGAATATATTCTTAGTCTCATGGACTCCACACAGCCTGTCTTCTCTCCCAGCTTTTTACCGTACTTGAACTTAAGGAAGCTAAAAATATACTCCTCACTTAGATCTTAAAGGGCAATTGTCCACCCATTTTCCAAAATTACCTGCATAATTAAATGGTTAAGATGTAAACAGAGTGGTATAGAGTGGTTCCGTGTGAAATGCTCAGTTCTAGAGAAACTTACCAAGTCAGAACTGTTCACAGGTGTGGTGATAGGAACCAGACGTCCACCTCTAAAAGCTTAAACTTAAACTCCATTCATGGTGGAGGGATACATGCAGGGAGCTGTGAGGCAAAATAGTCCCCAAAGAAAATTTATTATTTCAGATTTTCCACTATTTTCCATCATCAACATTCCATATAAACTCAGAAGACTCATGTAGGCTCTCTGGTGGTTCTGGATAGTAAATAAAATGTCTATATTTGTGTTGTAGTCATGGCGACCCATGGTTCCTATCACCACCACGCTAAAGACATCTGAAACGTTTCACACCAAACCACTCTGAATATCTCTGTTTACATCTCACACACTGAGTTATTGTAAAATCGGTGGAATTGCCCTTTATGGCCTTGATGAGTGATGGTTAGAACTGCTTTTCTCTGGTTTTACTACACATGCAAGCTCTCTCTCTCTCTCTCTCTGTCTCTCTCTGTCTCTCTCTGTCTCTCTCTTTCTCTCATTCTCTGCCCTCCCCTCTCTTCACAGTGCCCCTCTAATGACTCTGCTGTACTGAGTGATAACCCAGCATATCTCACACCTCTACTAACAGATCACAGCTCACACTGACCATTCTCAGATAAACATACACAAACACTCCACTCACCACAGCTCCTATTCTCCATGAAGCTCCGCCCCCTCCCAGCTCAAATCTCAGAGAACAGACTGAAAATCAATACTTTAATTACATACTGCTATAACGGACTAAATTACTGTCTTCAAGCTTCAGAAGAGCAGCTCTGAGTTCAGAGTTCATGTAGAAGCTCAGTGTTGAGGGTGGAAGCTCTGTCAGTGTTCACTGCTCAGGACATGGGAATCAAGCTGTTTGTTAAAGATGCTCAGTCCTGTAAACAAAGATTCAAACCCATTTCTAACAGTGTCAATCACTCATTTTCTACAGATTCATTTTGCTCTAAATGTTTTATGTGTTCCAAATTAGGCGCTAACGCTGGGGTCACCACATAGATTTGACCTGAGGCCAAATTCTCACAAAATAAATACTCTTACACTCGATACTCCCAACTACTGAAAGGACCAGATAATATCAGATGAGCACCAGGTACTATGAGGTGCACAGCAGATACTATGTGGTGAGTACCAGACACTAGCAAGTAAGCACCAGATATAAGCAGGTGAGCGCCAGGCACTATGTGGTGAGCATCAGATATTATCAGGTGAGCACCAGATACTATAAGGTGTGTGCCAGATACTGTGTGATGAGTACCAGATACTATGTGTTGAACACCAAGTACTATCAGGGAAGCACAAGAAAAAATATTCTGAGCACCAGATACTATCAAGTAAGCACCACATACTATTAGGTGAGCACCAAATACTATGTGCTGAGCACCAGATATTATGTGGTGAGCACAAAATACTATCAGGTAAGCACCAAATACTATCAGGTGAGCACCAGGTACTGTCAGGTATACACTAAATACTATCAGGTGAGCACCAGACACTGTCAGGTGAGCACCAAAGAATATGTGTTGAGCACCTGATATTCTGTGGTGAGCACCAAATATTCAGTTTGGCGCATAAAATACACAGCACATCCTTTCAGAGGCTCCAGACCCAATGGCTCACAGGCCTGTCTCACTGACAAACTCCCTCATGATTAGCAGTCTGAATGTCCTCCACAAGGGGGAGCTGTTACCACTCAAGTATTTGTACTAGTCAGGTTTTGTACTTTTGAACATGTCCTCATTGATCAAACTCACACAACAGGATGGCAAAGAATTACTGCAATTTTGGGCTGTAGAAATGTGTCACATCGCATTTCACAATGCAACGTATTGAGGTTGTTGGAATAACAGTAGATTCTCTCTGATTTGTCCTCTAGCGCCCTCTTCAGTACTGAGTGTTTTAACCGCAATTCATCTTTGCATTCGTTATTTCTGGCCTTAGTGTGAACACAAGCAAGCAAACAAGGCTTCATTTGGTGGACTGCACCAAGCTCACAGCACATGCTGCCCCCTACAGCGCAGGATGAGTGTTGGAACAGGTGTGAAAATAAACACGAATGCATCAATGTTTTCCTGCCACATCAGTGACACCAGATTGTTTGCTATTTGGACAATGCGCCAATACAGATTGATGGATTGTTACCTCTCTATTAATCACTAATCAGTCAAGGACTGTTTAGCCACTGTTGAGAGCAGAAGTTCCGAAGTCTGCTGATTGTTCTAAGGTGCACGTTCCTGCCGAGCAAAGCGTGTTTTTCCAGGTCAGCTGAACACAATCAACAGAGCTTCGTGCCAGCAGCTCACACTGAGCACGCTCAAACCAAACCGGACCAGCCCAACCTGACTCAGAGAGAATAATTACAGAGAGAAGAGCTATAGAACATTCCAAAGACATGAAGCAAACCTGGATGGGATGGCGCCGCCAGACAGGGCTGACAGATAGGGGGTGCTATATAGTGACGATTATATTTAATCTAATTTAATGACTACTCAAACACTGATTCCATTCGTTTCATTGTGGATTATCCTTTACAGAGACCACTGAAACATGGCATTTTACTGCATTTTTAGCACACATTTTCTATTCATTTGCTGAGTGTTATGTAAGTTTCGGAGACCTCTCTGGTGGAAATGTACGACTGCCTGCAACATTATGTAGCGTGGGTTATGCTTCTTCCCTGAGTGGATGAATCTGATGTTTGAAAGAGGATCAGAGAGAACTCAGTGTAAACTTGGTGAAGGATCGTCTCTGAGGATGTGAGTGAATTATCTAATATTGTCATCACATCTTCATCAGAATTTTGAGATCATTTGAGGCCTAAACATCGAGCTGGACCTTCTTTTTGAGACTATGTGTGATGTTAATATGTAAACATGTACAACATGGTGTGAAAAACTCATCGACTCTGACTTTTAAATGATTATTTCAGGCTTTACAGGTGACTCGCAGCAGCGCTGCTCAGCCTATTTTAGCCTGTTTATATTCTCCTCACTCAGTATGTATTAATCTGGGAATAAAGACTGTTTTATCTCAGATTCTAGAAGATTCTGCAGTGACAATTACAGAGAAATTGCAGGTGTCAGATTTTGTTAACTTTCATTCCCAAACTGACCAGATCAGAGTGCATCATCTCAAAAATGGACAAATACTAATACACCAAGTCCACCAGCCTCACCTCTGTGACTCCAAACCACTCTCAGCACTTCATAGCCACAATCTGTAGAGCATTATATCACAATAATAGCAGATCTATTCCCTGACAGGTGAAAACTTAGTTATATCAATGTTATATCACAGTAATAACATATAGAACTCCCCGAGAAATTAAGTTATACTTACATCCGTGTTATATCACAGTAATAACTGATATAACTCCCAAAGGGAATAAGATATAGTTGTATTAGTGTTATATCACAGTAATAATAGATATAACTCACTAGGAAGTCAAAAGTTATTTTATTAGTTTTTAGTTATTATCTGATATGACTCCCTGAGAGGTGAAAAGTTATAGTTACATTTATGTAATATCACATTAATAACAGCTGAACTCCCTGATGTGTAAACAGCTATGTTTACATTAGTGTTATTAGCTGATATGACTCCCTGAGAGGTGAATAGTTATATTTATGTAATATCACATTAATAACAGATTGAACTCCCTGATGTGTAAACAGCTATGTTTATATTAGTGTTATTAGCTGATATGACTCCCTGAGAGGTGAAAAGTTATAGTTACATTTATGTAATATCACATTAATAACAGCTGAACTCCCTGATGTGTAAACAGCTATGTTTACATTAGTGTTATTAGCTGATATGACTCCCTGAGAGGTGAATAGTTATATTTATGTAATATCACATTAATAACAGATTGAACTCCCTGATGTGTAAACAGCTATGTTTATATTAGTGTTATTAGCTGATATGACTCCCTGAGAGGTGAAAAGTTATAGTTACATTTATGTAATATCACATTAATAACAGCTGAACTCCCTGATGTGTAAACAGCTATGTTTATATTAGTGTTATTAGCTGATATGACTCCCTGAGTGGTTGAAAGTTATAGTTATATTTATGTAATATCACATTAATAACAGATTGAACTGCCTGATGTGTAAACAGCTATGTTTACATTAGTGTTATTAGCTGATATGACTCCCTGAGTGGTGAAAAGTTATAGTTACATTTATGTAATATCACATTAATAACAGCTGAACTCCCTGATGTGTAAACAGCTATGTTTACATTAGTGTTATTAGCTGATATGACTCCCTGAGTGGTGAAAAGTTACAGTTACATTTATGTAATATCACATTAATAACAGCTGAACTCCCTAATGTGTAAACAGCCATGTTTACATTAGTGTTATTAGCTGATATGACTCCCTGAGAGGTGAATAGTTATATTTATGTAATATCACATTAATAACAGATTGAACTCCCTGATGTGTAAACAGCTATGTTTATATTAGTGTTATTAGCTGATATGACTCCCTGAGAGGTGAAAAGTTATAGTTACATTTATGTAATATCACATTAATAACAGCTGAACTCCCTGATGTGTAAACAGCTATGTTTACATTAGTGTTATTAGCTGATATGACTCCCTGAGAGGTGAAAAGTTATAGTTACATTTATGTAATATCACATTAATAACAGCTGAACTCCCTGATGTGTAAACAGCTATGTTTACATTAGTGTTATTAGCGGATATGACTCCCTGAGAGGTGAATAGTTATATTTATGTAATATCACATTAATAACAGATTGAACTCCCTGATGTGTAAACAGCTATGTTTATATTAGTGTTATTAGCTGATATGACTCCCTGAGAGGTGAAAAGTTATAGTTACATTTATGTAATATCACATTAATAACAGCTGAACTCCCTGATGTGTAAACAGCTATGTTTATATTAGTGTTAATAGCTGATATGACTCCCTGAGAGGTGAATAGTTATAGTTATATTTATGTAATATCACATTAATAACAGCTGAACTCCCTGATGTGTAAACAGATATGTTTATATTAGTGTTATTAGCGGATATGACTCCCTGAGAGGTGAATAGTTATATTTATGTAATATGACATTAATAACAGATTGAACTCCCTGATGTGTAAACAGATATGTTTATATTAGTGTTATTAGCTGATATGACTCCCTGAGTGGTGAAAAGTTACAGTTACATTTATGTAATATCACATTAATAACAGCTGAACTCCCTGATGTGTAAACAGCTATGTTTACATTAGTGTTATTAGCTGATATGACTCCCTGAGAGGTGAATAGTTATATTTATGTAATATCACATTAATAACAGATTGAACTCCCTGATGTGTAAACAGCTATGTTTACATTAGTGTTATTAGCTGATATGACTCCCTGAGTGGTGAAAAGTTAGTTACATTTATGTAATATCACATTAATAACAGCTGAACTCCCTGATGTGTAAACAGCTATGTTTACATTAGTGTTATTAGCTGATATGACTCCCTGAGAGGTGAATAGTTATATTTATGTAATATCACATTAATAACAGATTGAACTCCCTGATGTGTAAACAGCTATATTTATATTAGTGTTATTAGCTGATATGACTCCCTGAGAGGTGAAAAGTTATAGTTACATTTATGTAATATCACATTAATAACAGCTGAACTCCCTGATGTGTAAACAGCTATGTTTACATTAGTGTTATTAGCTGATATGACTCCCTGAGAGGTGAATAGTTATAATTATGTAATATCACATTAATAACAGCTGAACTCCCTGATGTGTAAACAGCTATGTTTATATTAGTGTTATTAGCTGATAT